>NW_007253210.1:228166-229321 GCF_000164805.1 Carlito syrichta
TTATAGTTTGAGGTTTTATGTTCAGGTCTTTGATTCATTTAGAGTTAACTTTTGTGTATGGTGATAGGTAGGGCTCCTGTTTCAATCTTCTTCATGTGATCAGTCAGTTTTCCCAGTACCATTTACTGAATAGTTCTCCTTCCCCAGTGGTTGCTGTTGGAGAATTTATCAAAGATGAATTGGTTGACAAATTTCCTTCCAGAATCTCTAGGAGGTTCCACTGTGCTATATACCTGTTCTTATATCAACACAAGGTTGTTTTGAATACTGTAGCCTTATAGTAAAGTTTGAAACCTGGAAGTGTGATATCTCCTGCTTTGTTTCTTTTGTTAAGGATTGTTTTGACTATTCATGTTTGTTTATGTTTTCATATGATTTTCTATATTGTCATTTCCAGGTCTGAGAAGAATGATGTTGGTAACTTAATGGGTATTGCATTGAATTGTAGATTGCCTTTGGTGTGATGGACATTTTAGCAATGTTGATTCCTCTTTTCCATGAGCATGGAATATTTTTCCCTTTGTGTCTTCTTGGATTTCTTTGCACAGTGTTTTGTAGTTCTCATTGTAAAGGTCTTTCACTTCTCTGATTAGAAAGATGTCGAGATATTTCATTTGTGTGTGTGTGTGCGTGCGTGTGTGTGTGTGTGTGTGTGTGTCTGTGTGTGTTGTGAATGGGATTGTACTTTTAATTTGGGTCTCTGTTTGCTTGTTGTTGGTGTTAAGGAATGTAACTGTCTTTTGCACATTTATTTTGTACCCTGAGACTTTGCCAAAGTCCTTTATCAGTGCGAGCAGTTTTTGACAGATTATCTTGGATTTTCAAGGTATAGGATCATATCATGAGCAAAGAGGCATAACTAGACTTCCTCTTTTCTTATTTAGATTACCGTGATTTCCTTCTTTTGTATAATTGCCCTAGCTAGGACTTCCAACACAATATTGAACAAGAGGGATGAAAGTGGGCAGCCTTGTTCCAGTTTTCAAGGGAAATGTTTCCAATTTTTGTCCATTTAGCAATATGTTAGCTGTGCGTTTATCATAGATGACACTTACTATTTTGAGATATGATTCTTCTATTCCTAGGTGTTTGAAGGTTTTTATCTAAAACGAAATACTGGGCTTTTATCAAAACCTTTTTCTGCAACTAATGATA
>NW_007253210.1:229371-230594 GCF_000164805.1 Carlito syrichta
CATAGTGAGACTCTGATTCCAAAAAAAAAAAAAAAAAAGAACTGAAGTCAGACAAGGAACTGAAGGAACTGATAATTGGTACTAATAAACAATGCTTCTGCAATTACTGACACTATATTTTTAAAAACACATCACAAAAGTAAATATCATAATCTTTAAGACATGTTTTAGCATGGTTGCCCAAGATGGAGTAGTTAGCACAATTACTAATTTTACCATGAACACACTGGACAATTATCAATTTTCAGAAACTGTGATAAAGTAAATATAAGAATATGCTTATAAGTTTGAAATTTTAAAAAGTTTTTTGTCATTAATCAGAAGAGAATTTAATGAGTTACAAGGAATAATCAACTGCACCTAAAGTCCCAGTATATCACCTTGGACAAGAAGCACAAACGAGCTGGTTTTACTGAAACGAAGATGACTCACCAACTTCTAGGAGGTATGAACAAGAAAAGTAAGGTGATCCTTTGCCAATACGTGAGTGATAGAAGCTGAAGAATGCATGACTTACTATTAACTACTGGTATCTAAAAGGAGAATTTGGTTCCAAAGGAAACCCAGCTAACATGTGGGATGGACTTTTAACCTGCAACATCATAGCTATTTTTCAAATGGTTCAGCTGGCCCTAATTACAGGTGGCAATCCCTGATACTTTGGGGACCACTATTAACAGGAATAATGATGACAAAAAGCAAACAACAACAGAGTTGTGCCACTATGCCATGAATATTTTGCCCAACCTTTACTGTCCAGCTTCCAGGATTAGGTCAAAAGGTCAATAACTTCATCACCAGCCTCAAAACACGAAAATATTCCCATGAACCGTTTTTGATAACAGCTATTACTGTAGACATATCATCATGTCAGTATTATAATAATATTTATTCTATTATAACACATTTGGCCAGTAAAAAGGGAGAGATGAATCTTTGCTGTTCATTATATGAGTTGACACATCAAGTAAGCAAATTCCTTTTTAATTATCTATTGCTTTAAAAGGCTATAAGAACTGTGAAAAAACTAAAGGCATAACTACTTTTCTTCTGTCATTTATCAGCCTTGAAGTAGAAAGTAGGAACGGCATGAAGACTCTATCATATTTTCTCAGGACTTTAAGACTTCATTTCCAGGCTATGAAAGCCAGCAAAAGAGGAAAGTCAGGAAGAAGCCAAGTTTTCCATCCTGTATATACAGCGTATTCCTTCGTTCAGGAGTT
>NW_007253210.1:230637-292042 GCF_000164805.1 Carlito syrichta
TTGTCAGTCAAACAAGGTGACACCATTGACTAAAATAGAATTTTCCATGAAATTTCAATTTATTGTGCCCTTCTATCTTCCATTAGCATGGATAACTGGGAGTTGATGGTATTCTCATTCGTCTTTACTATGAGGACATGGGGAGTCCTTTTACAGAAAGGTTGATCAGCTGGTGAAAACCGACCTGAATATTTTTTTCTGGCTAAAATAAATCTCTTCCATGTTATATGGCACAAGACTTTGGGCAAAAATCAAAACTCTTGTTCAAAAAATAAATGATTATTCCTATCAGCACCTCAGCTCTGCAAGCCTCTCTTAAAGAAGACTTTTTCTTTGGTCAAGAGTACTTTCTTTCTCTTTGGTCAAGAAGCAAAGTTGGGCTCTTGAAATGTTTCACAATAGACTCAAATTTGCATTTCTTGCAACTGGTATCTAAATCACCTAGCTTTCACTTCAGACAACCTGGAATATATCTCCATTATAGCTGCATTTTAGAGACTCCAATTGTGAACTGATCTTAAGTGAAACCACTCAGAAACAGAAAGTCAAATATCGCATGTTCTCACTTCAAAATGGGAGCTAAACAATGTGTGCACATGGACATAGAGTGTGGAATAATAGACACTGGAGACTCAGAAGGATGAAAAGGGGGTAAGGGATGAGAAATTACCTATTGGGTACAATGTACACTATTTGAGTGATGTGTACATTAAAAGACCAGACTTCACCACTAAGCAACATATCCATGTAAAAAGACTGCACATGTACCCCCTAAATATATACAAATAAAAAAATAAATAAAAAAAATAAACCCAAATCCAAATTCATTAAAGGACAATGCTTCATTTTTGTAAAATAATATGTTTTTATACCTGAGCTTAAAAAAAGACTAGAATTATATACACCAATTAACTATGGTTATCTATACATGTTAAGTTTACTACTAATTTTTGTTTTCCTTACATTTTTATGTATTTTCTGAATGCTTAATAATGGGCATCTGTTTTAAAATCAGAAACAAATTATGTTACTAAAAAGTTTGCTTAGGGCATCTGATAGTTGACAACCCCGTCTAGTAAACACATTAAACATCTATTTGTTTAAACATGTCCATATTCCATCCTCTAATTAACTTGGATCTTTCAAAAGTAAAATACCTAGACCACATTTCCTTACCACTTATATAAAGAGTTTTACTGAATTATAATTTAATATTTGCCCACTTCCTTTAAAGAGTCAATAAAGAAATGCCAAACAGACATTTTTTTCTATGAAACAAAGGTTACAGATGGTATCCTTGTTTCATCCAGAATGTGCTTTATTCAAACATTCCATGATCAATACTGCTTGAGTGAGTGAGAGATGGGAATAATCTCTATAGATGAAACTGTAAATTTTATCTTGCCAACTAACCCAAACTTTCTCTTTTTATCTTTTCAGGAAACATAGACCAAATTTAGAGTGCAAACACTATAATCTACCAAATCAGATGTTTTTAAAAAATCCACTTTCTTGACTTTCTTCAGATGGCCTCTATTTTATTTTACTGTTTAAAACATTATCTTGCACCTATTATTTCATCTCTAACCTGTATCTAATCTTTCTAGAATCAGACAGGCTATAAAACTTAAATGAATGAAATATTCTTTGCAATAACCTTGTGATAATATTAAAAGTCCAGATAGTTTGCTCCAAGTACATAAACCAGGGCGTTAGTTTCCCTTGTCCCAACTCCCCAGCCCATATTCTTTTGGCCCTTAGTTTTCTGTCCAGAAAGAAATAATTCTTCTGCATTTGTAAGTAGAGACTCAACTTCAAAGAGCACGAATGACTCAACCAATACCACACAGCAAGCAACAGAAGACTACTGACCAGAAACCAGGTCTCTTGACTTTCAGCATGATACTCTTTCCATTTAATGACAAGGACATTCCAGTCCTACTGAGAAGTCTAAGAAGCATAAACATAAAGGCAAATATTTTTAACCTTCCTCACAATTTTCCTTTGGCTTAGATAGCTTAGGTTCCTAAATAATTTTAGTCAGCCAGGCTTGGTGGCTCAGCCTGTAATCCCAGCACTTTGGGAGGCCGAGGTGAGTGGACTGCCTGAGCCCACGGGTTCGAGATCCACCCGGGCAACTTGGTGAGACTTCATCTCTACAATAAATCAAAAATTAGCCAGGCGTGGTAGTACGCGCCTGTAGTTCCAGCTACTTGGAAAGCTGAGGCGGAAGGATTGCCGGAGTCCAGCAGGTTGAGGCTGCGGTGGCCGGGAGCATGCCACTGCATTCCAGTCTGGATGATGGAGTGAGACTCCAACTCAAAAAAAAAAAATTTAGTCGTAGTCTCAATCTTTTAACTCCCAAATAGTATACTACCTTTCTTAGGAATTCTGGTTATAAAGGCCTTTATTCATTCACTTGGATCATCTCTTATATATTAAGTGGCTGCTATGCATAAAGGACTAGGCTTTTATTCAAGAGAATGAACTGGCTTCTTCAGATAATGTCCTGAGACAAACGGGTACAGTGAAAGAACACTGAATTTGGGGACTTGAGGTTTAGTTTTCTCTCTGGCTAGGACTTGAGGTCTGTCTTGAAACAAAGTCACTTAACTTCATTGGGTTTCAAGTTTCTCATCTTAAAATTAAGGAGATAATATCATTTGGCTTATCAAGAAAGCTGCTCTAATAGATACTACTTATTAAACGCTTACTATGTGCCAGTCACTGTACAAAGTACTTGGTGTACACAATCTCATTTATTCTTCAAATAACCATATTGATACTCATTATGCTACTATTTCCCCCATTGTACTGATAAGGAAATTAAAGGTGGAGAGGTTAAGTAACATTTCCAAGGTATGTAAATAACTCATGAAGCTGGTGGTTGGATCTAAGCTAAATCCAGAGCTTCCATGCCAAAATCCACTGTCCTTTCACAAAAAAAAAAAAAAATTAAGAATGTACTTTGAAAAGCATTAAGCTACCTAATTTTAAGGTAGTCTTCCTTTCTTCTACTTCCACCCACTTAATCTTCTAAGACGTGAACAGGTCTACTCTTTTTGCTTACTTCTTTCTATTGTCCAATAATCAGTCCAAAATGTCCAGGTGAGAATCTGGAGGAAGCAAATTCATGCCTTCCTGGCTGGCTTTCACAATAGATAGAGAGGTTCTGGGTGGGCTCAATAAGACCATGCTTCACATGTCTCAAACTTTCTAAAAGTATCTTCTTCCTTCCCCTCAGTCTTTTGGTGGCTTGCCTTTCCTAAGAAGTCCAGAGGCCCACTTTCAGCCAAATCTGAACGTTGGAAGCTTTTCTCCTGAGAAGAAAAATGAGTGAGAATCCAGTCCCTTGAAGACCCAGTTAACTCACCTTATAAAGCAGGAAGGACTCCATGAAACACATGAACAATTTCTCTCCCCAGAACCTTTGCCAGACTTGGCACAGGCTGGTCCATTAGAAATACATAATTGAATATTCTTAACAACTCAATTCTTCAACTTCACTTTGATCAATAGTTCATTACCTAAGTTAAATCTGCCAAAGGGGCAAACTCTTCAGCCCATTTGTCCCATATTTGCATGAATATTATGCTGTGAACGTTACGCTCCTTTGAACTTCAAAAGAGCTTCCTGGCCTCATTGACTACAACTTTAACAACAGAGCATAATAGAGTTATACAGAAAGGCCTTTTCCCAGCTAAAGACCTCAAACCTTGCTGATGCTGGACAGTAACAAACCTTTATATAAGCAACAAATGGCTCTTTCATTCATTGCAATGCACTATCAGTATTTTCTGGTTTCCTGAGCTTGTCTTCCCTCTTGCGAGGGCAACTGTAACTATGACAAATTAGGTACCGGCAAGTGGCAGTACCCACCTTCACCACTCCTTTTTAAGAGCTTTCCACAAATAAAGCATTTTTCCAGACCTCTTCAGATTTCTACATGAATGGAGTGAACATCTTTGACCATAACAGCATCCCTCCTCATTCCATCCTGATGTTTCAAATAAGAGAGCAAATAAGCTACAAAGCACTCTCCTTGACCTAGAAACTTATATTCTAACCAGTCCCTGAAAGATCCAAAACTTTGGTTTCCTTTGATAAAAAGGTGTCAGGTAGCAAGGAGAGATGTGAAGGTTTATTACCCTCAGGCTTACATGTTTCCTAATGTTTTCCCAGGTTTTTTTCTTATTAAAAACAAACAAACCTTTTATTGCCACTTCTGCTCTTATACCTACCCATTTCTAGAACTGGACAGCAATAATATGGATAATGAGATGTCCTTTTACTTTAAAGAACTTTTCCCCTTTTGTAAAAGTAATACTTGCCAATTGTGGAAACTTTGGGATAGACAGTAGCACAAAGGTGAATAAAAATAACATTCATAAATCTACCATCCAAAGATTTTTTAAAAATTAGTTTCCTATTGCATACCATACATGAATATGAATGTCAGATAGAGAACTATGGGTAAAACTTAAATTATGGTATCAATAGAAAAAAAATAGAAGAATATGGGGTATACAAGACCTTCCTAGAAATAAGAAGAAATCCAGAAGCTATAAAAGAAATAAATGAGAGATCTGACTTCATAAAATTTTAAAACTTCTATATGGGAAAATATAAACCAAACATTGTTTAAAACAAATGGCAGACAGAAAATAATATTTGAAACACAAAAGGTTAATAAACTTTTACAAATCAATATAAGTAACCCAACTAAAAAACACACAGCTAGCTAACGAAATAAAGTCAAGCAAAAAAGTAATTGAAAGATGTTCCAATAATAGAAAAATATCAAAGCAAAACTGAATGATTTCCCCTATTAAACTGGCCCTAGAACACAAAGATTAATAATAAGCTTGGTGAAGGAATTAGAAATGAACACTCATATATAGAGGGTGCCAAAAAAGTATACATATTTTAAGAAAGGAAAAATGTACTAAAATTGTAATACTCAATATATACTGATAACAAAAGATGAATAAAAGTTACATTTTACTTATTTAGTTACAAGAGGTGCTCAAAGTGTTTGCCATCAGTGTCCAGACACTTCTGATTACAGTGAACTAAAAGTAATACTATAGATTGACATTTCCACCGTTTCTAATTTCTCACTGTTACAGCTGCAATAAATCTCTATGCATACATGTGTATATCCAGGCAACATACATAGGACATACGCTTTGAGGTGTCCTTTTTACTGGAGATGATTTTGCACGTCTTCCAGACAGCTTGGGCGTGGCCACACAGAATGATGCTCAGTGGCTCATTAAGGGAATGACCATGACCTTAGCTTCATCATCTGACAATAAGCTTGAAACACCGAGCCAGAACTGGTGCCCTAGGCCATCTGTTACATAATCACTTTGGCACCAACTGAATATTGAAAGGGCTTGGGACAAATTCATAGGCACAAGGAAATGTTAGAAAGTAGTAGTTTCTAGTCTGTATTTTTTTTCAGTTATATCTTTCTTTGGTTTGCCAACCAATCTCTAAGGTTTTTTTTGTTTTTTTTTGTTTTTTTGAGTTCGAGTCTCACTCTGTCGCCCAGACTGGAGTGCAATGGCACACGCTCCCGGCCACCGCAGCCTTGACCTGCTGGACTCCGGCGATCCTTCCACCTCAGCCTTCGAAGTAGCTGGAACTACAGGCACACGCTACCACGCCCGGCTAATTTTTTATTTATTTATTGTAGAGACGAGGTCTTGCCAAGTTGCCTGGGTGGGTCTCGAACCTGCGGGCTCAGGCAATCCACTTGCCTCGGCCTCCCAAAGTGTTGGGATTACAGGCTGAGTCACCAAGCCCAACCCAATCTCTAAGTTTCATGGAAAATATTCTTCAATTCCTCATAAATATGGAAGGCTTTCCAGAAGAGATGGGCTTCTGAGAGTTACAAGCTTTTCCCATGAGGCCATAAGCAATAGGTAGCAAGGAAAGTTTCTTTCTAAGAGAGGATAAATTATTTTTGAATAAATGTAAGGGGTATAAGTGCAGTTTTGGTACATGGATACATTGTGTAATGGTGAGATATGGACTTTTAGTGTAACCAGCACCCAAATAATGAACATTGTACTCATTAAGTAATTTCTCATCCCTAAGCCCAGATGATTGTGAACTGAGCTGAGAATGGATGGATGTTTTTTGTCAGATCCACTTAAATCAAGGAAGGCTTCTGGAAGAGGAGGGTTCTGCGATGAACTGTACTTAAGAGGAAGGAGAAGGAGGTAGTTTGAAGAATATATGAGGAGATGCTGATCCAAACTTCCTTGCTGAGATCTTGCCCTGAAAAACTTCCTTTTGTGTCCTAATTATACTAGATATCACCATAGACTGCTCATGCTTAAAAGCCTAATCAAAAGCACTCATTTCTCCTAGGAAGAAAGAGTCTAAGTTTATTATAAAATCGTTGTGGGACAGAAACACACTTAAGGATGGAATAGGCTTGGCACTGTTCTCCTTGTCAGCAAGCCTTCTGCCTGATCTATTTAACTTATGCTGATAAAGGAGATAAATGTTTAAGTGATGGGCTTCAGATGCTGCTTCAGCTCCTACTAAGAATATTTTCACAGCTCCTTCTCATGAATAAGTTCAGTGGAGCAGAGAATGTCCCTCTTGGACCAATTCCACTTTGTGCTTCTTTTGATGCAGCCCAAAAGAGGAACTAGAGCTAGGGCTTTTCCTTCCAATTTAGAGCAAGCATCTACTTCAGAGGTGGCTGCAAGTGGCTCAAAGAAGGTAAAGGCCACACTGTGCAAAGGCAGCAGAAAGCTCCTGACAAGAACAGAGATGTCGATGGTTACTCATAAATCTCCTAAATGTGGCAGCAAGGAGGGTTAATTATCTCCCCCTTCCTGCCACTCTCTGCTTTCTCCAATGTGTTAGCCCATTACACGGATCGCTGACTTTCTAGAAATATTCCCTGGCTTTACAGGGACGTTCTTTTCAATAAATGGCATCCAATTTGCTAACGGTCCCTGGAATCTCAATTTCCTCAAAGGATTTTTCATCTGAATCTAGTTCGTGTGAAGGTTTCTTCCTTCCTCATTTTTCGGCATAAGGGAATAGGCAGAGCCTGCTTTACTTTCTTTCTTTCTTTTTTCTTTTCTGTGTCATTCTTTTTCATAAACCGAAAACCTTTGCAGAAGAGTCTGAAATATGGGAAAAAATCCAGCTCATCTGTCAGATATTTCTAGAGTTACATAAAATGGAATGAGATTTGTACAGTTTAGAACAGGAAAAGGAAAATAGGCTAATGTGTCATGTATTCTATGAGATGAAAACTATATGATAATCAGAAAAACAGCCCCAAATTTAGTTGGCCCGATTCAAAGCTCTCATTCTTTTATCAACTCATGCATAAACCAGTAACATTCACTTTCTTCTCTTAGAATAATGGCATGGCTACATTTGGGCTAAATCATAATCCTTATAGATTATAACCACATTTTCAAAGAAATTATAAGAAAGTGTATTATTTTTTAAATGCAAGACACTTACGTTTTACTTGCTCTGTTTTGCTTCCTTCTAGGAAAAGAAAGAACAACAAGGAAAAGATGTATTTCATGCCTCCCATTTTCCACTTTTTTCTCATTTGGGTCACTGCAAAAGGCAACTCAGAACCGTCAAGGCCCCGCGTATTCAAGCTGTTGGGAAAAAAGCAGAAAAAAGACTTAACAATGATCCTCTGGAACTGATAGAGATCATTCATGCTTAGGCTTCAGTCTTGCTAGCAAAAGAAAGAGAATGCTGGAGAATTTACATAAGTGCAAGTATTGTTTGCTTGCATAAGATAAAGGACTTGCCTCTCCTGTCTTACAAAGATTGTGGGAGAAAATTCAAGCAAATGACCATGCATTCCTATCCAACGCTGAGGCTAAATCCTTACAGGCAAGTCATAGGAAAATAAAAATAAATTTTGAAATCCTCCTTTCTAAGGGAATTAAAGTTGATTTCTTAAGAGATTTTCTTTGAGAGAAAAGGGAAACTGGAGTTTGCAAAATGAGTATTCTGGCAAACCAGGTACAAGTAATTAGTAAGCATGAGACTCAGACAATTTCTGAAATGAAAGTTAACTAATCTTAACTTCAAGACTACTGTTATCATTAATCCTTCAGGGATGAAGTACAAATTGATCTCAGTTTCTCCCCTGTCCTCTATGAGATCTATGGCTGCTTATGCTAGAAAAGATAGATGTAATTAGCAAATGGACGCAATTAAACACCTGAAAAGTTTTATTGCTTAGACTAGTTCAGACATATTTCTCCCCCCACAAAGTCCACTGTGAAATGGAAATTTTAAATGGACCATTTTAAAGGAAATTACAAAGTTAAATAGGTAATTTGTTCATCTTGCACTACCACTCAAAAGACCATTAAAGCAACTACAATTCTTTAAAATCTGAAATTGACATTTCTAGTCTAAGGGGTAGAAACCTTAAACCTTTTGAGACTTGGAAAGTTTGCTGTAGCTCATACACAGTCACAGGTCATTTCCACAGACTTGAGAGTTTGCAAAATTCTTCCAATGGGTGATTAGAAAATATTTAAATGTTCTAAAATACCAGATTCAATCTGGGGTTAACCCTGGATTGGGGCCTGGACTCATTGATCTTTCAGAGAATCCAACCTAAATATCAAGCATAAAGAACTCAAAAGAATGCAAGATGAACATTTTGGAGAAATGAATGTCTTTGGGCCCTGAAGTAGATGCCACAGCTCCTATTTAAATGCCATGAAGTTACCTAGATCACTCAAAATCTGTTGTTTCAAATTATGAATATGTAACAGAGGAAGATCGAATCATAGAGAATATTTTGTGCTATCAGGCAGGATTAGCAGGATGGTCTGCCTTCTTACTCTATCTCCTTCCTGCTCCTTAAAAAAGGACCAAATTCTTGGAGGACATTTTTTCAGCCCTTCCAAAGTCTTTGATGTCTCGGTCCCCACTGTGAGCCCATTTTCAATCACTCAGAACATCACTGTCCCCTGAAAGCTATCAGGTTCCCTTGGAGCAAATCATTTTCATTAACAGTTTAACACAGCTACTCACCTTAGTGAGGTTCTTCCTGAGTCTACTTTAATAAGCTTATTCCCCAAGCCTCTAAAAGAGAACAATTTTTACTACTAAAATCCAATTTATCACAATCATATATGGATCTTCAGGGGGTGTTTCTGAAACCATGGTTTTCACGTCTCCCCATGCAAGAACCAACAGGACTGTTTTTCTTGTACAATGGTTGGGTGACTCGGTGAACAGTAGCATTGCTTCATAACTCAAGCTGGCAAGAAAACGGCTCTTAGAAATTTTTGCTTTTCTTGGTTCCCAACAAATGTTATGAGCAAATAGAAAAGTTGGTGACTAGAGAGCAATTGATCTCTTTTGGCATTCCTGTCATCTGTGTGGCCTCCCAGGCTGTGATGGAGAACATCAGAAAATGAATCGCTTTATAAATATTCACTTTTGATTTACAAGATCCTGAAGTCCTGCCTTTGCATTCTGTGCAGAAATGTGAACAGAGAAGAATTCCCTCCCGAGGTCTCCCCACTGTTCAAGTTCTCTTTATCCCTTTAACTTTTTCTTTTGGGGGAAGGGGATGGTTCAAAACATTTGTTGGGACTGCAGCAGTAAACACAAGCAAGCATTGCTCAGCAAACATGCGGACTCTTATTCTTGCAAAGAGCCAAACTGTCCTTAATTTTTCAAATTATACTTTGACCCAGTTAACTGGAGTTATTTCTGCATTAACTCTCTGTCTGCTTCACACAGGCTGTTGTGCCATTGAACTTGCACTGACTCTTTTGCAGGTTACTTAGAAATGTAGCCATTGACATGTTTGGGAGGATCCAGGACCCAACAAGAAAGCCACAAAGAAAACAAAACCCTGCAACTAACACTGGGAGTGGGGGTGGGGTGGGAGGGTGAGTGGGCTTTACAAGAGAACAAGAAATGTATCAGACACCAAAAGAAAGGTATTTATTAAGGTGCCTCCAGGAAACAAGCATTCACATTGTTCCTTTGCATCAAGCAAAAGGACCAACTGCTCCTTGTCCAGCTGTAACTGCAAGGCAATCTGAACCATCAAGTGTCAGGAGTCCACTCTCAGCACAGGCCTCCTGGGTAGAACAGAAGCAAAGAGACATCCCCAAAGGAAGGATAAGAGATGAGCACATGTCAGCCAGTTCTTCACGCCCCACAGTGTCTCTTTAATTCTCTAGAGAGGCTTGACTGACCTTGTGCTCTCACATTCACTATCATCTGTGGGACAGCCCCTAGGGTAGCAGTTTTCTTTCTGACAAACAATAAGAAAGACACTGGAGTCTCAGGCCCTTGTCCATCAGCTAAAATCTTCTCTCCACTCTACCACCCAGCAAGAATGGCAGTTTGAGCCAAGAGTTTCTCTTGTCAGAAGCAATGCCTTCATTGCTGCGTATGATTGACTAGCATTGCTAACATAAGCCTTGCATTTGGCTTGCAAAACATCTTCCTATCTATCATTTCATTTTATTCCAGATAACTCCACCTTCAAACGGGCACCCCGTGGAGAGGGAGAGGACAGAGAACTCAAATGACTTGAGTTAGTGGTAAGGCCGGGAGGGACTGGAAGGCAGACTTTCCAGGCCCTACTGTCTCAAAATGTGACCCCTGTGGTCTGGGCTAGAAAATGAGGCAGATGTCCAGAGGACAGGGAGCCTCTCGTCCATCCACCGTTTCGTTAACTTTAGCACGTTATCAATCAAACACTGACTGGTCCAGAGCACTTCAGCAAATGAGAACACAGGCTCAGGGACACATGCGGTAATTAAGGGGACTGCAGAGCCCCGAGGTAGCTCAGCGTGGCGTACCCAAGTGACTTCTCATAAGCGCCAGAGTATGAAGAAATGCAGGCCAAGCAGAAAGTGGCGAGTTGTGAGTTCGAATCTAGAGCCCCCAACCAGCTTCGGGCGCCTTAGGCCCCACCTCCATTCCGGCTGCTGGCAGTTGGATCGTAAAACGGGTTGGGGTGGCAGATCGGGGAATTCGGGGCGCTCTGAAGGAACTTCCAGGGGCGGCTCCGGCCAACAGAAGGCACCCCACCTGTGCAAAGGCTGGAAAAGGAGGTGAGGGAAGCGGGCGCTGGGCACCGCTCACTGACCTGGGCACCGGCCTCCTCCGTCTGCCACGCGTGCACGCACTCCGAGTTCCCCGGGGCGCTCCTCCGAGGTCTGGGGCTCGCAGGTTGTGGCGAGAGCTAGAGTGCGCGCGAGGGGGGAGGGGGGACTCAAAAGTGGGTGGGAGGAAAAACATCACCGCCCTCACACCACGAGGGAGCAGCGGCTCGCTTGGCTCCCGGGGGCAGAGCCAAGGCGCGGGCGCGGCGGCCCGGGGCCACCTGCCTGCCCGTCCGCCCGCCCGCTCCCCAGTTGGCCCGAAAGGCCGGCCGCCCGGCGCAGGCGGGAAGTCCGCGAGCACGCAGCGACTGCACGCACGCACCCCCTCTCCGCCCCGGCACAGTGGCTTTATTCCTTCTCCTCCGACCCGAAAGTTTAAAAATCGGGAGAAAGTGTGAGGCTCAGCCGGCTACTTTCCCACCACGCAGCGCCCCCACGGCACCCCCCTCCTTCGGCTAGGCGAGCGTTGGGGTCTTAAAGGGACCGCACGTCTCCTCCGGCCCCTCCTCCCTCTCTGCACTGGATGCACCTAGGAGCTCCCCACCACTGGTGCGAGCCCGGAACACCCCGGCTACCCTCCGACTCCCCTGCCCGGAAGCCCGCACCCCCTTTCCTCCCGCACCCCAGCCTCTCCGGGGGGTGCACCTGGTCTGGTCCTGAGCTGGTTCCCGGGACGCATATAGCCGGCCTTGAAAATTACACTCTAGCACGCTGCTTATCATTTCGGGGCAAGCGCCAGATCCACAATGGGGCTAGTAACGTGACAAAGCTTTAGTGTATTTAAAGGCAAGGTGGAGATGAGTGTGTGTGTGTGTGTGTGTGTGTGTGTGTGTGTGTGTGTGTGTGTGTGTGTGTGGTGGGGGAAGGTAGAAATCTGCATCATCCTACAAAGAGGGCTCTGAAGCCCCATGAAAAGGGCCTCTACTAACTGTTAAGTGTCTTGAAAACTCCGAGTGACCCACCATAGCCACTAATGTTTTAGCAAGTCCATAAGATTGTAAGTTGGGCCAAGAGCTCAACCTTGAAATCATAATAGAACTGCTGATGCCTTGGTGAGCCTGAGACTCTACCCCAAATTTGTGTTTATTCCACGAGCGATAGTTACAGGGGATTATCAGAATCTTCTAAGTTCCATGAAAGTACTGCCTTGACAGTACTCTAAGCCTCTAAATTTGGAAGAGAACTACAGGGCTTTTTTTCTACATGAATTAGAGAATATCGATATTTCGAGCAAATGTATAGCACTTTATGGCTTACATTAATCTACTCTCACAACAAACTGATATGTGGCCTCAAGTGCCAGAATTGGTAGGGACCCTCTGAACCATTCGGTTTAACTTCTTTATTTAACATAAGAGGAAACTGAGACTGAGGGAGGTGTATCCCAAGGTCACACAGTTGGTAAATGACAAATTTGAGATTCCAATTCAGATTTCCTGACTTTCAACCCACTACTCTCTGGTTGTTACTTCCATTTTATAGATGAGGAAATTGATGCTCAGGGAAATTGTGGCTTGCCAAAAAACCATTTATCAGAAACAGAGAACAAAGGAAAATTAAAACAAGAACAAGTGTCCCTGGAAGTTACCTCCTTTTTCTTTCTTCAGAAGTGTTAATATCATCCAACTAGCCCCTGCATTGCTGGAGATGTTTATTTCACTGTTAACAAAGGAAAGGGGGCCCTTTCTAAAATGTTGCCTTCAGGGCCCAAAATGTCTAGCTCCATCCTGCTGCTTGGGTAGCCATACACTGCCACATGCATTCAATTTGTGCTGTAGTATATTAGTTTGAACTTGCTGATTTGTTGCCTTATAACTGTAGTCATGCCATTTAATGCACTAATGTTTTGTTTCACTAGATTGTGAGTTCTCCAAGGTCAAGGATTGGTTCAATTTCCTTCGTATATTCATTCTCCAGCTCCCATCATCACTTCCAACATGCTTTCAGAGTATTCAGGAAAATGGGTTTCACAAAATAGTCTGGGACAAACATGAATCCTAGCATTTAAAATAAACAGACTCACTGGGACTTAAAAGCTCATGTATTTGGCTGCAACAACTTGCTCCCCTTGCTTAATGTAGTATTCCGATTACTGGGTAACAAACCATCCCAAAACCTAGAGGCTTAAAACAAGCCATTATTGTCAATTGGTTTTATTTAATTGATTCTATTGATCTTGCTCGGGATCTCTTATGCAGTTGCAGACAACTGGATATGGGGCTGCTGGAATTCTCTGAAAGGTTCTTCATGAGTGTAAATGTTAGTAGTTCTTATATTAATTCCCATCTTGATTTCCAAATTGGGATCTTCAATTTGGCTGAGTCCTAATCTAGACTTCCTATCAAGTCTCATACAAACTTAACTGATGATTATCTCTATGCCTTATTTTCTCTAGTAAATGAGGGTGAGAGCATAGATCATCTCATACTCCTTTTTAGAAGATTTTTTGAGATAATTATAGATTCCCATGCTGTCATAAGAAATAATTCAAAGGACTTTCAAATACCCTTTACCCAGATTTCCCCAATGGTGACATCATGCATAACTATGGCACAATATCACAAGCAGGACATTGGCATTTATACCATCCATTCACCTTACTTTGATTTCATCAGATTTACATGCATTCATCTGCCTGTATATATAGTTCTATGCAATTTTATCGCATGTGACCACCACCACAGTCAAGATACTGAACAGTGCCATCATCACAAGGAAACCCTGTGTTATTCTTTGTCATACCCATCTTTTTCCCTCCCCCTCTCCCTACTCCCTGGCAACCACTAAACTGTTCTCCATCTCTATAATTTTGTCATTTAAGAACATTGCATGGAATTATATAGTATAAATAAACCTTTTGAAATTGGCTGTCCACCCCCCTCCACCCTGCCCACTGACACAATTCTCTGGAGACCTATTCAAGTTATTCCAGGTATCAGTAGTTCATTCCTTTTTATTACTGAGTAGTATTCCATGGCATGAATGTATCACAATTTGTTTTACCTTTCATTCATTGAAGATTTGATTACAGATTTTGGCTATTACAAATAAAGGTACTATGAGCATTTGAGTATGGGTTTTTGCATAAACATAGGTTTTCATTTCTCTGGGATAAATGCCCAACAGTGTGGTTCCTGGGTTGTATAGTAAATGCATGTTTAGTTTTTCAAGGACTGTCATACTCTTCTTATTCTCTGCATCCTTGCCGGCATTTGTTGTTGTTGTTATTTATTTTATTTTATTTTAACTATTCTGATAGGTGTATAATGATATCTTATTGTGGTTTTTTTTGTTTGTTTGTTTGTTTGTTTTTGTTTTTTTTTGAGTTGGAGTCTCACTGGGTCACCCAGACTGGAGTGCAGTGGCCGCTCCCGGCCACTGCAGCCTCGACCTGCTGGGCTCCGGCGATCCTTCCGCCTCAGCCTTCCAAGTAGCCGGAATTACAGGCATGTGCTACCACGCCCAGCTGATTTTTTTATTTATTGCAGAGATGAGGTCTCGCTGCCCAGGTGGGTCTCAAACCCGCGGGCTCAGGCAATCCACTCACCTCAGCCTCCCAAAGGCGCGGGATTACAGGCTGAGCCACCGAGCCCGGCTTATTGTGGTTTTAATTTGCATTTTCCTAATACATAGTGGTATCTAACATCTTTTCATGTAGTTATTTAACATCTGTGTATCTTTTTCACAAATATTTTATCCTAGTTTGTGACTTTTCTTTTCTTCCTCTTCCCATGAACTTTCACAAAGTGAAAGTTTTTAGTTTTGATGAGGTCCAATTTATCACATTTCTCTTTATAGATAATGTTTTGGCATTAATAACTTTTGCCTAACTCTAGATCCCAAATATTTTCTCTTATGCTTTTGTTGTAAAAGTGTTATAGTTTTAAGTTTTACTTTTAAATATGATCTATTTGAGTTAATTTTCATATAAAGTGTGAGGTTTAGGTTGATGTTCACTTTTATTGCCTATGGATGTCCAATTGCTCCAGTATCATTTGTTGAAAAAGCTAAAAATAAAAATAAATAAATAAACACATGCACAGATGCTCGCAGACATGTGCTTCAGTACAATCAAGAAATGCTTTCCTTTTCATGGATAAGTTGGATTTGCATTAGAACCAATGACTTGTTGATAGTAACGCTTTATGTTGACAAAAAAAAAAAGAAAGGAAGAAAAAGCTATCCTTTCTCTATTTAATTGTTTTTACACTTTGGTCAAATATTGGTTGAACATATTTGTGTGTATCTATTGCTAGCTTCTCTATTCTATCCCATCAATCTATGTGTCTGTCTCTCCACCAATGCTATACAATCTTGATTACTGTATAGATATTGTAGACCTTAGTATCAATTAGAGTGGTTCTTCCCACCTTTAGTCTTCTTTTTTTGAGATTATTTTAGCAAGTCTAGATCCTGTACTTTTCCATATATACTTTAGAATAAACTTGTCTATGTCTACAAGAAGTCTTGCTAGGAATTGCATGAAACCTAGATCAATTTGGGGATGATTGATAACTTTGATGTATTGAGTCTTTCGGTCCATGAATACAATATGTCTCTCATTTATTTAGGCCTCTTTTTTTTCATTCACCACTGTTTTATGGTTTTCAGCATATAACTTCTCTACGTATTTTGTTAGATTCCCATCTACATATTTCATTTTCTTTGGGGCAACTGTAAATTTTGTGTTTTTAATTTCAGTTTCCACATGTTCATTGTTAGTGTATAGGAATACAATTAATTGCTGTGTACTGATCATCTATGTTGTGTGCTACAGAACTCATATTAAAAACTAAATGTGAAAGTGGAGGTATTAGAGAAATGAATACTAAACAATGTTCTGACAACACAAAATGTTAACCTTTTAAATTATTTTCACCCCAATGGAAAATGGAAAACTCGAGTTACTGAATTATCTTTCTAAACTATGGCAGGATGCATAAAGATTGATGCGCATATTGTGGTATAGATTTATCTCTTTACACAGAAAATCAGACCAAATTGAAATTTGTATTAATTAGATACTTGCTTCAATATGTAGAAGCTAATAATTCTCTCTAAAGACCTTTTGAGACTCTTAAGCTTTATTTGAATAAGTTCTCTTGTTATTTGTATATCTTCTTGTTTGTTACTGAGTTTTAATCTCTGTTATATTTTCTTCCTGTTAGTCATTTCTAAAAAGTACTAGAAAACAAAATTGGCTATCATTAGTGTGGTTCAGCTAATATTTCCAGCTTTTCTTCTTTGGGGCTCATGGCAATATTTTACTCCTGTCTTTGCAGTTGAGTGTGGCCATTTGATTTGCTTTGGCAAATAAAATCTTAACAAAAGTGATGCATCGCTTCTGGATGGAAACTTTGAGTGCATGATTTGCCCCCTTCCCTTCTCCCCAATCACAGGTGCAATATGAATGCATGGATTGAAATGAAGCCTGGACTCCTGAGTAACCAAAATGAGCAAGGTACCCAGCAGACTCATTTTGGATATTTAGGAATGATTGATAAATGAACCTTTGTGTCTTAAGCTTCTGAGATTTGGAAATTGCTTAGTTTTGCAACATAACCTGACCAATTCTGACTGTCAGCACTAGTGAAAACAATTTTGTTTCCTGGAGTTTTATGTAAACCAGAGAAGTAAATAGAGAGAGTGGGTTATAAAGTCTTGGAAACAGAGTTAAGAGAAGCAGGTGATTTTTTTGTTCCATGTATTCTTTTTAGTTAAACTGCCATTGCCCACTTATGCCTTTCAGTTATTGTAGCAAATAAAAATAACTCAAGGTATATTTTATTTGTGTTTTGTGTTATATCTGAATAGTATTTTTATAGAAATGACTTTTCTTTTAAGTGATTTTAGGATATTTATGGAAGCATTTTGAGTGATTATTTTCTAAGGAGTACATCTCCCAATTTATTTTTAAAATACCACTGAAAAAGTAAGATTTTGTTTACAGAAAAGCTTAGGAACATATTTACTTTTAAAATCAAGGTAAACTCGTCACAGTATACAGGATTAAAGTAAATATCTAAAAGGTGAAAGGGGATGACTTTCTTGATCCCAAATTGTAGTGTGCCCCACCATTACAATGAATGGGTCAAGAGCCTAAAATACACCTTCTGATTGAAAATTTGTTTCACATAGTTTAACTGCATTTTTGAACAGTTTACAAAAGTGGGTAAAATTTGTTAACCAAGGATTTCATAAAAACAAACTGGAGATACAATATGCCCAAGTGTTAGGCTGCGTATAGAAAAATGTTACATGTTGGAATATAAACTGCCTCTCTGGAAGCTCTATTGCTATAGAACATTTAATTATTTTACCAAATTGTATTAGCATAGATAGCTTACTATAGGACCCCAGGAAACCCACAGTTCCCTAGAACCACCATGACTCCCCACAATATTCATCCTTATTCCCAGTGCTAGGTAGCAGATGCATCCATTATTATTTTTCAGCAGAACTGTCTCATTGTCGTAACCACAACATCTAGCTCTCATCAGGGAAGTATCATGATGTACTCAAAAGAACCAAGACTTTAGAATCAAACTTGCTTGAATTGGAATCCCACGAAGTCAAATAACTTTTCTGAGCCTGTTTGCTTACAGTATGTACAAAGGGGATGATAATAACGTTACCATGGAGATTCAATGGCCTAATGTATGTGGTGTGCCTGGCATGTTGTAGGTGCACAATAATTGTTTCCATCCTCACTCTTATCTCTCTACCTCCATCCTCTCAGTCCAAATGTGAAAGCTATTTCATATTCAGTATCATCCTTTATTAGCTACTCACGCTTCAGTTTGCCTCTTAGAAGAGAGTAGGGATAAAAGCAGGAAGAGAAAACCAATAATTAGCCCAATTTCCCACCCTATTCTTCAAGGCAGAGAGTAAGTTGGAGAGTAGAGTGCCAACATGCCTTCAAGAGGAACAGTAAAGAGATCGATGCCAAGATGGAAATCACTCTTCTTGTACACAGGTGGACAAGCATCAGCTATTGTCCTGGTGCCTGGCAACTATCATAAATGTTAGATGCAGATTTAGGGCTAGGATCCTCTTCAGCTTCAAGGCACATGGACTAGAAAACAAGACACAAGCCAGAGTAGAATCATAAGAAGCCACCTGGATATTCTCAGATCCAAATTATTCTTTCATTTCTCAAGGAAAGAAAACTTGTTTCTGATTAGGAAAGATGCTGGCAACTCAACATCAGAGCTATAACCCAGGGAATAAGAGCAAGAATCAGGGCTTCCATAAAGCAAAGACAGCAAGCAGCTAGTCCAAGGAATGAGCCTGCCCACATATTTTGCCTGCACTGTAAAGGCATTTTTTTTTAATTTGAATTGGTTCTAAACAATCTTTAATTTTTATTGTTGAGAGGTTTCACATAAAAACCTGATTCCAACTTCCTCCTAAAAAATAGAAGTACTAGCAACACTCGGCTGACATCTCTGCATGGCAACAGAGGCTGGAACAAAATAGTGGCTGCTGCTTTTAGACAGTATATGTGCTTACTAACAGCCACAGTCCCCACCACTTCCTACTGTCTCCCTTTTGTGACCCATAGGCCTGTTTCATGCATTCCTATTACCTTCCTAGCCCCTGGAGTCATTTGAATTTGATCCAGGCTGTACAGTAATAACTATTTGAGAACTGTCTCTCTAGTGAAAAGCAAAATCCCTAATTTGTAAAAGTTTCCCATTTCTGTTGCGTACATATACCCAACGTGGCCAATTTCACACTAACAATGTGTATCACTTAATGTGGCATTGGTAAAATCTGTGCACAGTTGTCTTTCACAAGCTGGTGAGAACTGGCTCCCGAACACCACTGGCTTGAGTCTACTCAAAAAGCTTCATCAAGTTAATGGAATGATCAGGAGCATGATCCAGCAGATCTTATTCACCGACTAAATGTCAGAAATCCATCAGAAAATATCGTATTCAACACCTGACATGGAACCCGTCATTAGACCAACACTACTTCCCTCCTTATTTCCTATTTCTTTCTTTTTTTTAATCCCACAGACCAATTATCCAGCCTTTGGGCACGGGTAATCTAAGAAGGATGTATGGGCTGATGAAGGGTCAGCGTTATCTTGATGAGGTCAGAAGACACAGTACAGAAGGACCCCGATAGTACTGCTGAATTCTTCCTGTCGACTGAATACTGGACTCCTTTTCTCCTTATGAGAAGAAGACTAAGGGAGGGGACTGGGGAAAGCAGGGAGCTGTCTACTTAGAAGCCAAGTTCAGAGTGAAATGGAAATAAGCTGTGAATCACATCCAGAAATCTCTTCTCACACTAGAACTGTGGGATTACTGACCTCATATACAGATGACAAAGACCATAAGCAGGGACATCATCCTCTCCCATCCCATACTGGAAAATGACTGAGTATGCATAGAATACTACCCTAGAAGGTGAAAGCTCTAAAGCACTGTAGAGAAAACTTAGTCCAAATCTGATTAATTTATAGAGGGAAAAATTGAGGGCCACAGAGGGGGATAAGTGACACAACCAAGTCTCAAAGCCGGTTTTCTGACAGCCAGTATGGAGACTTTAAAGAGTTAAAAAGTGAAAGATTCAGTACACCAACTGGTCGTGTTGCCAAACCAGCAAAATGAATAATATTTTTTGACTGAATCAACTGTCTGTTTAGGCATCATGTAGACACAGTCAAACACTCATCTCCAGTTTTCTCTGTGTTTGGATGATTTAAAAACCTAGCAGAGAATCTGCACGTCCAGGGAGTTTTGCCAAGAAAATCTGAAAATCTAAACAGTCACTCTCACATTGGCCCTATAACCAAGTGTCCAAGTCTTTTTTTTTTTCCTTTTCGTATTAGAGAAAATAGAATGTTCTTGCCACAAGAGAAGCAGCATCAGAATATGGAAGGATTCTTGAACTGTGAGTTAGGACTCGTGGCTCTAATCCCATCTCTGCCTTGTTTGGGTCATATTCCAACTTCCTGCTCTCTGTGGGCCTCAGTTTCCCCACCTGTAAAATGCAAGAATTGAACTTCATGATCTCTCAGATTCCTTCAAGCTCTAGCAGTCTTCAATTGTAAATTCCTATTCCAAGTGTCCATTCACTCAATCCTTTGGCCTCTTCTAACCTGTGTTTCTCTTGCCACAGGACATTCTGGAATCCAAGTGCCAGAGACATAAATTGTGCCTCTGAAAACCTGCAAGACATAGTAGTTGAAGTTACTCTATACTACAGCTAATTTATACATGCAGCCCCAAATTTCTATTCTCATTAGGGACCCCTACTCTCACTGTTTTTGAATTTTCCTGGTAAACTCTCAAGTCATAAAATCTGCCTGAAATTAAAAAAAAAAATAACCCTCAAAGAATCATATCTTTAAAAATAAAAAGCCTAAACCCAAATGAACCTTTTACTAGATTATGGGCTCCACTGCTCATTCCTCAAGGGACTCTTGTGAAATCAGAGACAAAAACTTGAGAACAATCAGACAAAGAGAAATGTCAAACTAAAGGTTTGGGTTTATTTAATTTTATTGTTTTCAAATCCACCATGAGTTGAAGGGGAGGGAGAGTTGAAAGAACACAGAGAAACCCATTCCCAGCTACAAAGTCCATGTGCTAAACCATGTTTTTCTGTCACTTAGAGTTCAGCTCTCTCCAATATTAATGGAACTTAAGCCAAACAAGAGTTCCTTTTATGCTTTCTTCCCCCCAGCTCCCTGCTTGCTAAGTCCTGTGCAAACTTGCAGCAGTTTCCAAGCACATGGCTGTGAAATTATCAGGGCTGGACCAATGCCAGTACAAACCAATTTATTGGGGTCCTGAAATTAACTAAAACCTAGAAAGCTTGATTAATTGTGGCACAGCACAGCAAGGAGCATTCAGGAGGGAGGCCATCAGGCCAAAGTGCACGCCCTCGGAGATTCTGTCCTGCCTCCTGATTTTCAGGAGTTGTAAAGAAGAGTTCCTTCTGTGGACAGGGTTGTGTTGCTCTTACTACTTATTCATACATCACAAAAATGTCGTTTTTGAGTCCAGCAGGGAAAATGGTAGTTAGTGGGTCTTAGCTACCTATGTAATCAGCCAATCCCATAATAGTAGTTCTTGGGATTAATTTTGTTTAATTTAATTATCATCTTTATGCAGCCCATTTGACAAGCTCTACTTTTTTTCAAAACAACATTGACTAAATATGCCTTTGGAGAGTCATTGTTGAGATTCAGTACTTCTGTGGTTTCTTGGAACACCTTACCACATAAGACAAGGAGAAAGGGAATGACTATCCAGCAAATTGTCCAGGTTAAACAGATGGTGTGTGTGTTAAGAAAAAGGGCATGCTGTCCCTTACAGACCACAGCTCTTCCTTTCAGTTCTTCTTCAGAACAATACTTGATCAATCTATTGCAAAAACAAACAAACAATGATACCTCATCTAAAAGTACTAAGTACCATATGTAGCAGCTCCTGAATTGTTTGCCAGTTGTAGCCCTTGAAGACATAGGCAGTGGCAGCTGAATTGTTCTTAACCTTGGGAGTAATGCATTGCTGTGACTGCTAACTTGCCAGCAGATAGAGGTTTCACACTTCTGCCCATGTGTCTGAGAACCCTGGCGTGGACACAGTTGTCTAACAAGTGAGTTTCTAGAAGGCTGGGCCCAGCTCTTGATAGTTTCCTTTGTCAGTCTCAGGTCTAAAACCCTACCTAAGTGCATCCAGGGCTGGCACTTCATAGTGTGCTCTGGTGCAGTTGCACCATTGTTAGAGCATTGAAGTACTTCCTTGCCACTGAGTGAACTGCTGCTGCCCCAAGCCTCCCCAAGTGTCCCCAGCAGCCTCCCCTGCTCTTGCCCCTCCCCTGGGACCTTTGGGGTCTCCCCACCATCCACAGCTAAAGGGCTACTTGCTGGGGGTGGCAGAAGGCCTTTAGTCCCCTGCTTCAGTAAGCCTTCTGCCACCCTTTCTAGTTGGTATTGCCCATGCTGGACTAGAAGTTAACTATTTTCAATATCACCCTGAGTACATCTCAAAATTATATCACCATTACTGGTAGTGGTGAGGAAGAGGCACTTATTGAAAAGAAAACTGGCTGGGCGCAGTGGCTCAAGCCTTTAATCCCAGCACTTTAGGAGGCTGAGGCGAGAGAATTGCCTAAGCCCAGGGGTTCGAGACCAGCCTGGGCAACTTGGCAAGAACTTCTCTCTACAATAAATCAAAAATTTAGCCAGGTGTGGTAGCGCCTGCCTGTAGTTCCACCTACTTGGAAGGCTGAGGCAGAAGGATCGCCTGAGCCCAGCAGGTAGAGGCTGTGGTGACTGTGAGAGTGCCACTGCACTCCAGACTGGGCGACAGAGTGAGACTCCAACTCAAAAAAAAAAAAGAAAGAAAGAAAAGAAAAGAAAAGAAAAAGAGAAGAAAGCCGCAATGTGATCTTCATGAGAGAAACAACAACAATCTTTTTAACTTCTAAGGGCAGCACTGAAGCTACCAGCATGGGCATTTGCAGCAGATGCCCTGGGTACAAGGCCTGGCAAAAAGTGGATGTGCACTGGAGAAGGCAGCTCTGGCTGCTGAAGAAGCTGTTCTTGCCACTTTTCTCTGCTGTGATTTTCCTTAAGACAGGCTGGCTCTTAAAGAAAGAAATATATCCTAAATATGGATCACCTGGGGCTCTATGGTGGCCACAGTGTGGGGAAAGGAGGAGTAGAAGGACAAAAAGGACTAAAGTGACCCTCATCACAATTCTGTCAAAGTATGTAAGAAAGTAATGTAGGGTGGAAAGATCTTAGGAGCAGACTTCAGGAGACACAGACTCTAGTACTGGTGCGATCATTAACTAGTTGTATGCCCTGAGACAATTCCCTTTTCTCGGAGTTCTGGCCTCTTCTAGTACTGGTGCGATCATTAACTAGTTGTGTGCCCTGAGACAATTCCCTTTTCTCGGAGTTCTGGCCTCTTCATCTATACAAGTAAAGGGCTGAGTTAGGTGAACTCAAGGGCTCCTTCTCACTTTGGGATTCTGTGAAATCACAATTATTATCTGTCATCAGAACACTAACTACTGTTTATTAGGTACTTACTGTGTGTCAGGCATGACAACTACTTTTACATGTATTCTTTTATTTAGACTTCACAATAACCCTGTGAGGTAGGTACTATTATTATCATCCCATCTTTTACAAATTAGAAAGGTCATACAGCTAGTAAGGGGTACATCCAGGACTCAAGCCCATGTCTACTGGAATCTATGACCTGTGGTCTTAACCCCTCTCTATCCCACCCATTCTGTGTCTCCACATGTTTGAGATTGAAGGCAATGTGTTTTTCTTATCTCCACACTATCCTCATAGTGAGGCCCCTGGTTCCCCATCCCCAGATTCTTAGCTCACCAGACCTGTGCCCACTATGTTTCATTTTCCCCATTCTGTGGTGTTTCACAGGCAAATAAACAGAATAGGCAGGGGGCCAAAAATTATACACAGACTCCTACAAAAATAAATGGACCCACCTTCTCTCTTTTGAGGTTGGATTATAAGAAGAGGGCTGTCTGATTATATCATGACCCTAGAAACCATTCTCAAGCAGAGACAGCCAAGCCAATAATATTTAGAAAAATAACAAAAATTGGCTGTATTTAGCTCTGCAGAGGAATCCTGCTGGTTATTCATAGTTATATATTAACATCTCAGCTGTTTTAGGCCATTTGAGTGACAGGCTGTAGATTTGGTTAAATGACCCGCTACAAACCCAATGTGGCTATATACTTTTTAGATGAAAATAAGTTATTTTTATATTAATAGTTAGTGACCCATTGGATATTAGCTACATCTAGTGCATTTGAAGTCTGAAGAAGCCTATATGAAAGTTAGATCTATGAATTATTGGAGCTAGAAGAAGTGTGTAGATTTCATCTATTTCCTTTGTATTACAGATAAGGAAATGGAGAACCAAAGAAGGAAAGAGATGTGCCCAAGGTAACACAGGGAGCTACTGGCAGGGTCAGAGTTTGAACTGGCCTCAGACACAAGCCTTATTTTATATAAATAAGGCTGAGACCCAAAGATTTACCTGAAGTCACACTGTCAGTTATGGGACAAAGGAAAGGGTAATCTGTCTGCTTTGCCCCTTTCTATCTCATATGCCCAGATAATCAAAGTGCTTGATCGAACAGTTTATTCATGCAAATTTTCCATATCTCAGACCACAAGTTCAGCTGTGTAAGAAATGCATCTTTTAAAAATCTTCCATATCAGCCTGTAATCCCAGTACTTTGCCTGAGCCTGCAGGTTTGAGACCAGCCCGGGCAACTTGGCAAGACCTCATCTCTACAAAAAAAAAAAAAAATTAGCCAGGCGTGGTAGCGCATGCCAGTAGTTCCAGCTTGGAAGGCTGAGGTGGAAGAATGGCAGGAACCCAGCAGGTCAACACTGGCGTGGCCATGAGTGTGCCACTGCACTTCAGCCTGGGCAACACAGTAAGACTCCAACTCAAAAAAAAAAAACTTCCATAACTAACTTATTTCTATATTATGTCTTCCTTCAGACCAATAGTAGACTCTCCATCTTAGTCACTTCTGGTCACTTCACAATCCTTCCCATTCTCTAGAGTTGTATCCACATTCTAAAGATTTCCCAGAGTTTCTCTAGAGTGGAATTGAGGTGATGTGGCAGACAGGGACACTGACATCTGTTTGAATGTGCCATGTCTCATCTGGTCCTGGCTGTGGATTTGAGCAGGTCACCGTTCCATCATTCTTTGTCTTCCACCACAGAGCTTCTCCAGGTCTAGCTCTCTCAAACACTTCCATGCCTCTCAAGCACATGGGACACAAAATTTTCCCTTGTCTCTCTGGAGCTGCTGGAAATTAAGTGGAGCTAAATTAGACCCTCCTGTCTCAATCCAATCTGTAGATGTTTCTTCTGATCCAACATAACTCTGAGCTGTAGGTGACTACTTTTGTGCCATTCCCAGACCCACAGGATTAGTGTCCTCTTGGGTTCCCTAAACTAGTTGGGATGTACAGAACTCCTCCCAGTGAAGTGTCAGACATAGGAACACTGCTCATGGCTCACTATGCTGACTCCCCTATTTGGGAGATCTTTATATTATTATGGAGGTGAGGAAGACTTCCCACATCCACTGTTTCTGGCCAGAACCTTAAGAAAAGGGATAAGGAAACTTAAAACTGATTACTTTCAAATAATTATCTCTGCTATGATTTTGTTGTTACTAAATATTTTTAAATTGCTCCTTAGGTATACAAGAGTGAAATATCATAATCCTTGTGAAACAAGATATATCTTAAAAAGATACATCCTCATCATTGTTCCATATATGGTGTTTTTGCATTAACTAGTTATTTATGTCAAATAGTTGTAATAGACCCCATTCAGAACAAAATGTAGACAGTTAAAACCTTAACAACAACCTACCCTAACCATGTGTTCCACACCCCTGCCTTCCTCTACTAGCCTTCTACCTGATATAAGCATTATCCTGAATCCCATGTTCACTATTCTCTTGCATTCTTTTTATTATTATTTTTTTTAGAAAGCAGGATTTATTGAGAAGACAGAAAAGCTCCCACAGTGGGAGAGAACCCAAGGGGGTTGCCCGCTTTAGTTTTTGTAATATTTTATTGCATCTATATGTGTTACAAAGAGCAATTTTAATTTTTAAAATCATGGTTGTTTGTGAAGATATCACAGCTTATTCATCTAGGTTCAAATTAATGGGCCGTTGGTTTGTTTCTATTTGAACTTCAAAAGCCAACAATTGACTCTTCCTTCTTACTCCTATTATTTATGCTGTGATGGCCCTACTCTGAGGCCATGGATGCTTTACAGTGAATCTGCCTGAATGGGAAAAGAGTAATAGAGTAACAGGAAACACCTGGAATGAAAGCACACGTTGGTTTAATATATCAAAAATTGCCCAGCTAAAAACACAAAGACTTTTTCTTCATCAAACTCTAAGCATGATATTCATTGGTCAAAAGGAAAGGTCTGAGGGGAAGAGGGAAGTGGAGATGGTTCCATGCTGCTGAACCCATGTACTGAAGGATCATCTTAAAGAACTTGTTTTGCAGGAGCACTGTCTTTGTAATAAAAATACAGTCTATCAATTACTCTAGTCTCTCTTCCCCTGTCTCCTAATAGTTTTGTTCAGAGAACAGGATAGGTGGGGTGGAGAAAGTTTAAGAAAGAATGTGGTTCCTGGCCCTACATTAGCATCCTTTAGTCATGTTTTAGATTATCTCCTCAATTACTAAAAAAATTGACTCTGCTAAAGTTACACTATCATTAGTGCCAACACAATTTGAATATAGATTTATTAACATATTTTCCTATTTCTGTCACAATTAAGTACCTCATGATACTGACAAGTGCCACTTAGAGGCACAATGCTGGAAACAAAAAATTTTACTGGAGATTCTGGGTGTGAAGTATGTTTATAAGAGGAAGGGAGGTGGTTTATATGGTTTACAAAATTATTTAAAGATGGAGTTGGCTTTGAGGATCTTCTTTCCTTTCAATTCCACAGTCTGTGGCTTATGAACCTTGATTTAGGGAAAAGATCAGGCAGCTTGTTGGGGGAGGGGAGGTACGTGATACTTACTGTTTTAACTTCAGCCAGTGGGCAGCCAGCAGCTGCTTCCTAACGCTTAGTGTTCCAAGATCAATACAAAGCTTATTCTTCAGACTGATGCCATGTGCTTACAGCTCTGAGAGGCATTTACTGGCAACTGGAATGAATGTTTCAAAGGAGAAAGAGGTTGCATGTTATTTGGAGAAAATATTTTTTTCTTGATTCACTATCCTTGCTCTCATTAACATGGGAGTTACACAAAAAGTAGAGGAGAAATGTAAAGGAGAAAGTAAAAATATGGTGATAATGATAAGAAATACATATGTTCCAGGTAAGATATACTACAAGTTAATTTAAATGTTGCTGTTACTGTACAATTATATTTTAATACATTTTTATTTTGAATAATGTTATATTTACAGAAAAGTTGCAAACTATTTTTATATTTACAGAAAATTTGCAAAGAACAGAGAGTTCCCATATACCCTTCAAGCAGTTTCCCCTGATGTTAACATCTTACATAACTGTAGTACATTTGTCAAAATTAAGAGGTTATAACTGGTACATTACCGTTAACTAAACTCCAGTCTTTATTCAAATTTCACCAATCTTCCCATTAATACCCTTTTTCTGTTCCAGGAGTCTATCTAGGATATGACATGGCATTTAGAAAATTATATTTTAAATGAGGAGAACTAACAAATTAAACATTAGAAAGAAGGCCCTTAAATGCTTAAAGCACATTAGTTATTAGATTTTGCAATTTCTTTATAAGTGTCAGAGAGAATGAGGGTAGGAAAGTGCTATGGTTTGAGCCTACTCCCATCAAAACTCATATTGAAATTTAATCCCCAATGTGGCAGTGTTAGGAGGTGGGGCCTAGTGGGAGATGGTTAGGTCTTGGGGTGAGTTCTTCATAAATGGCTTAGTGCCATTCTGGTAGTAGCAAATGAATTCTCACTCTGGCAAGACTGGATTAGTTCTTTTTTTTTTTTTTCTTTTTTTCTTTTTTTGAGTTGGAATCTCACTTTGTTGCCCAGGCTGGAAAGCAGTGGCATGCTCACGGCCACTACAGCCTCAACCTGCTGGGCTCAGGTGATCCTTCTGTCTTAGCCTTTCAAGTAGCTGGAACTACAGGCACGCACCCCCATGTCTGGCTAACTTTTTGAGTTATTGTAGAGATGAGGTCTCACCAAGTTGCCCAGGCTGGTCTCGAACCCATGGGTTCAGGTAATCCTCTCACCTTGGCCTCCCAAAGTGCTGGGATTACAGGTGTGAGCCACCGCGCCCAGCCTCAGATTAGTTCTTGAGGGAATGGATTCGATCCTGTGAGAATGGATTGTAATGAAGCCAGGATGCCTCTCTAGTTTTGCATCTTTACAGGTGTACACTTTCCCTTCGACTTTCCATTATGTTTTGACCTAACACAAAAGCCTTCATCAGAAGCCAAGAAGATTCTGGTGCTGTGCTTCTTGTACTTACCAATTTGCAAAGCCATGAGTTAACTAAGCCTTTTTTCTTGATAAATTATCCTGTCTTAGACGTTCTGTTACAGTAACACAGGATGGACTAAGGCAGGAAGGGAAGGTGGTGGAAGGCTAGGGAGAAGAGTAAGTTTTAATTGAAGAAGAGTTTTTTAAAGAGTGAAACAATTTTGGATAGTTTTGTTGGAAGAACTTTTTCTTTCCATGAGTGTCACCATGGTGGATAGGTTCAGGAAAATTAATAAAGCAGTCACAGCATAAGGAGGAACTATGGTTTAGTAGAAATCTTAGATCAGTTGGTAGGCAACCTGAGTGCTAAACTCTATCACTGAACATCTAAGTGACCTAGAATTTGCTAACCAGTCCTCTGCCTCTATAAATGGAAACAGTCCTTATATGCAAATAGGAACGTAGTTTTATTTTATTCATCTCAAGGAATTTCTTAAGGAGAAAATGAGATAACACGTATGAAGTTTCCTTTTGGGAAAAGAGGACATAGAGGTATTTGTACGGAAATTATATGCAAAACAAAGATGGCTGATTCTCCCTCAAGAACCACTCTCTAGGTTCATCTATGTTGCCACAAATGACAAGTGGGGGGGCTGATCAAAGGGTACAATCTTCTAGTTATATGTGCTGAAGATCTAATGTATAGCATGATGACTGTAGTTAATGTAGTGTATCCTTGAAATTTACTAAGAAAGCTGATTTTAAGTGTTCTCATCACAAAAAATGTTAAGTATATGAGGTGATGATATGTTAATTTATTTTATTGAAGTAATCATTTCACAATGTAGGCATATATGAAAACATGATATGGTACACCTTAAATACATGTAATTCGTATTTGTCAATTATACCTTAATAAAGTTGAGGGAGAGCAAAGAAGTATTCTCAAAATCCAAGGCTGACATTCTTGGCTTCTCTCAAAATGTTTCGAGCTTTTATATATTCTTTGTGATTGAATTACAAATTAATTGTGATGTATTGAAACTCAGATGTTCCTATTTACAAAAGCAAGGAATCAAGTGTTAAAAGGGGGGGGGGGGTAATGCCTGTCATCCAAGGAACTGGCTGAGAAGTAAAAAATTAAATCAACTAGATGTTTTGAATATGTGCAACCAAGCAAAGAGTTCTCAGTGACTTTTTTCATTGTATTACTTATATCTTTTGGTTGTTTGAGTGTCATAAAAGATGTCTCAGAAGCAGTTTTATATCCATTTCCATATTTGTGGACCAGTTAGAGATCAATACATCAAGGAGACTGGGCCACTAAGAATTCCCACTGAAAATAGATTCCACCTCGTACTTCCCTTCCCGACATATATTTGATGCCAGACAGATTTCAGGTTAATTGAACATATTTTAGTTATAGAAAAACATTTACTCCTTCTGTACTTTCTTGGTCTTAGCATTTTTCCTGAAGTGTTAAAGATTGAATTCTTTTTCAGCTGCTTTAGACGCATAAATGAAAATGCTCACCATATCATTCTCACCAATTGCCTGCCCTCTGATGCTCCTGAAAGGTGCATTTTGTGTCTGTGTTACAGTCCTTAAATGCAAAACAAAACAAAACAAAACAAAACAAAAATTCTGCCAGTGAGTCCCAGGTATGTGTTAATTAGTAATCAACTAGGCTTAAATTTGAATTTCTTCATATATTAAATAAGTATTTGTACAGCATGTAATATTTATTAGGCATTACAGTTCCTTAAGTTCAAAATAAATGCTGATGTGCTTGAATGAGGGTTGTTGAAATAACAATAATAAGTGCCAAGCACTTAGCTAAGTCTACTTTATCTCACAACAGCCCTATGAGTCAGGGTGCTATTTTTATTTCCATTTTACAGAGGAGGAAATTAAGACTCAAAGAGGTTAAGAAACTCATTCAAGGTCATGTAATGATGAAGCTAAGACTTGAATCCAGGTCACAACTAAAATTCTTACACTGTTAGCCATTTCACATGTGAACTCAAAGAACTTAGCTTTTGATGAATCAGTTGGCATATCCTGTTAGAGTAGAAATTCATTAAACCTGGAAATCTACTATCTTATTTTCTTGGTTAGTCTAACTAATGTTTTACCAATTTTATTTGTCTTTCTGAAGAACCAACTTTTGGGTTTGTTAATCCTTTGTGCTGGGTTTTTTGGTTTTTTTTGGCCTCTATTTCATTTAGTTCTGCTCTGATATTTTTTTTTCCTTCTGCTAAATTTTGTTTGTGCTTGTTCAAGTTTCTTGAGGTGTGACAGTGGGTTATTAATTTGTGATCTTTCTACTTTTTTGATGTAGGCATTTAATGTTGTAAACTTCCCTCTGAGCATTGTTTTACCTGTATTCCATAGGTTTTAGAATGTTTTGCTTCCATTTTCATTCATTTCAAAATGTTTTCTAATTTCTGTCTTAATTCTTTTACCCAAAGATCATTTAGGAGCATACTGTTTAATTTCATGTATAGTTTCTGAAGTTCCTCTTGGTATTGATTTCTGGTTTTATTCTACTGTGGTCTGAGAAGATACTTGATATGATTCCAATTTTTAAAAATTTGTTGAGACTTGTTTGTGGTCTAACATGTAGTCTATCTTAGAGACTGTGCAGAGCAGAGGTTCAAATAAACAAAATCAGAAATAAAAAAGGAGACATTACAAGAGATACCACAGAAATATGAAAGATTATCAGAACTATTAGGGAAAACGATATGCTCTCAAACTAGAAAATCTAGAGGAAATGAGAAAATTCCTGGAAACATGCAACCTCCCAAAAATTGAACTAGGAAGAAATAGAAATCCTGAACAGGCTAATAATGAGTACCAAGATCATATCAGTAATTAAAAAAAAATCTCCCAACAGAAAAAAATCCCAAGACCTGATGTATTCACAACTAAATTCTATTGAAAGTACAAAGAACAACAAATATCAATCCGCCTGAAATTGTTCCCAAAAATTAAGGGGAATAGAATTCTTCCCCTAACTCATTCTATGAGGCCAGTGTCACCCTGAAACCAAAACCAGACAAGCACACAACAAAAAAAGAAAACTGCTGACCAATATCCCTGATGAGCATAGACGCAAAAATCCTTAACAAAATACAAACCAAATCTAATAGCACCTCAAAAAGATAATACACAATGATCAAGTGAGTTTTATAACAAGAATGCAAGGATTAAACATTTGCAAATCACTAAATGTGATACATCACAAAAACAGAGTTAAGAAGAATGATATTCCTCAATAGACTCAGAAAAAGCATTAGATAAATTCAGCATTTCTTCACAATAAAAACCCTCAACAAACTAGGCATTGAAGGAACATATCTCAAAATAATAAAAGTCATAATAATATATGATGAGCCCACAGTCAATATCATACCCAATAAGAAAAAGTTAAAGGTATGCCCTTTATGAACTGAAACATGACAAGGATGTCCACTTTCACTACTCCTATTTAACATAGTGCTGGAGATTCCAGTCAGAGAAATCAGGCAAGAGAAAGAAATAAAAGGCATTGGAAAAGAAGTCAAATTATCCCTGTTTGATAACAATATGATCTTATATCTAGCAAACCCTAAAGATGGGGGGGAAGAAAATGCTAAAGACTTCACCAAAAAACTCTTAGATTGATAAATTGATTTAATATGGAGGGCAGGCCCCTTATAGTACAAGCTTATCCCACTAGGCAAGTGTTCTAGGAACCACTGGTATCAGTGTACCAGCTAACATTGTTATGAGAGGCTGTGTTCAGCTTTAGTGAATTTTGTTTTGGAGATTTTTTCAGCATGTTATCCCATTCCATGATGGTGATTTACAAGGGCACCTGCCCACACCGCATAGTGTTTGTGTTTGACCAAAAATTGTGTGACTCCAGTGCCCCAGCCTCCCCGTTTACCCGATTTCACCCCAAGTGACTTTTTTAATGTTTTGATTGTTTATTTAGAAAAAAATATATTTGTAAACTATGTATCTAACATGAAACTAATAGCCATAATTTATACAAAGTGCAACTCAATAACAACAGCCACAAAAAACCCCAAATAATCCCATTAAGAGGTGGGCAGGTCAGGGGCAGTGGCTCACACCTATAAACCCGTCACTTTGGGAGGCTGAGGTGAGAGAGTAGGCTGAGCTCACAGGTTTGAGACCAGCCTGGGCAATTTGGCAAGCCTCATCTCTACAATAAATCAAAAAAATTAACCAGGCGTGGTGGCATATGCCTGAAGTTCCAGCTACTTGGAAGGCTGAGGTGGAAGGATCACCTGCAGGTCGAGTCCAGCAGGTCAAGGCTGCAGTGGCCGTGAGCATGCCGGTGCACTCCAGCCTGGGTGACAAAATGAGACTCCGACTCAAATACAAAAAAGACAAAAAAAGAATAACAGCTGTTGGTGAGGATGTGGAGAAAAGGGAACTTTTATGCACTGTTAGTGGGAATGTAAATTAGTACAACCTCTATGGAAAACACTATGGAGATTTCTCAAAGAACTAAAAATAGAATTACCATTTGACCCAGGAATTCCACTACTAGATAACTACCAAGGAAAAGAAATAATGCTATTAAAAAGATACCAACACTCCTATGTTTATCACAGCACTATTCATAATAGCACATATATGAAATTAACTAAGTGTCCATCAACAAATTATTGGCTAAAGAAAATCTGGTATATATACAGGATGGAATACTATTCAGCCATAAAAAAGAATGAAATTATGTATTTTGCAGCAACATGGATGGAACTGGATGTTATATTAAGTGAAATTCAGACACAGAAAGAAAATTCCACCTGTTCTCACTTGTGAGAGCTAAATAATGTATACACATGGACGTAGAGCATGGAATGATGGACACTGGAGGTTCAAAAGGGTAGGGTGTGAGCAGAGGGGAATAGATGGTGAGAAATTACTTAATGGGTGCAATGTACATTATTCAGATGATAGATATCTTTTTTTTTTTGAGTTGGAGTCTCACTCTGTCGCCCAGACTGGAGTACAGTGGCCAACCTCAACCTGCTGGGCTCCGGCGACCCTTCCGTCTCAACTTTCCAAGTAGTTGCAACTACAGGTGCGCGCTACCACGTCCAGCTAATTTTTGATTTATTGTAGAGATGAGGTCTCGCCAAGTTGCCCAGGCGGGCCTCGAACCCACGGGCTCAGGCAATCCACTCACCTTGGCCTCCCAAAGTGCTGGAATTACAGGTTGAGCCACTGAGCCCAGGCAATAGATATCTTAAAAGCCCTGACTTGACCTCTATGCAATCTCTGTATATAACAAAATTGCACTTGTACCCATAAATTTATACAAATATATATATATGTTTAAAAGCCTGGAGATATGTTAGGGCCCATGGTCCTAATTATTTTGAGCCAACTTGACTATTTTGTTTCTTCAGGTTTGCAATGTATGTTTTAACCCATTTTGCAGAAAAACTGAACAACTTACTGAATTGTTTCACTTGAGAGTCATGTGTCCCACTAGGAAACTGAGGCTCAAGAAGGTTAAGTAGCTGACTCAAAGTCATATACCTTGTAAATAGAGACTGTTGCACTCTGGCACCCATGCCTTTAACCACTGTGGTATATGCTTTGATTTAAAAAAAGAAAGAGATTGTAGTTTTGAGCTAATTCACTAAGCAAAGAACAATATAAAGAATTTGTGTCAATAAAAATATATATTCCCCTTTCATCCATTCATTCGTTCTTTCAACAAATAATTATTGGGCACCACCTATTTGCCAAGCATTGTTATAGGCTCTGGGGAACATTGGTTAGCAAAATAGAAAATAATTTTTTAAAAAAAAGAAACATGGGAAAGAGCTCGGCCACACTAATCATCAGAGAAATGCAAATCAAAACCACATTGAGATATCACCTAACTCCAGCAAGAATAGCTATCATTAATAAAACAAAAAAAAAGAGAGATGCTGGTGGGAACACAGAGAAACGGGAACACTTCTACACTGTTGGTGGTAGTGCAAACTAGTTCAACCTCTATGGAAAACAGTGTGGCGATTTCTAAAAGAATTAGAAATTGACCTTCCATATGACCCAGCAATCCTCCTTCTGGGAATATACCCAGAGGAACTTAAATCACTCTACAATAAAGATACCTGTGCACACATGTTTATTGCAGCATTATTTACAATAGCAAAAACATGAAACCAACGGTGCTGCCCATTGAAACTGGACTGGTTAAAAAAAAAAGTGGTACATATACACGATGGAATATTATGCAGCCAATGGAAAAGAATTATAGACTAATGGAATAGAACTGAGATTCCAGAAGCAAAATCTCAATTTCTCAACCAACTCATGTTCGACAAAGCCTCCACCACCCACCACTGGGGAGAGGAGAACCTATTCAGGAAATGGTGCTGGGAAAACTTGCTGACCACATGCAGAAGATTCAAACAAGACGCCTATCTATCCCCATACACAAAAATTAACTCTAAATGGATCAGAGATCTAAATCTAAAACCTCAAACCATAAGAACCTTAGAAAATGCAGGCACACCCTTATGGAAATTGGAACTGGCATCCAATTCCTGAACAAAACCCGAAACACACGGGCCATAAGAGATAAGATAGACAAATGGCTGGGCTTGGTGGCTCAGCCTGTAATCCCGTGTCTTGGGAGGCTGAGGTGAGTGGACTGCCTGAGCCTGTGGGTTCGAGACCCGCCTGGGCAACTTGGAGAGACCGCAACTCTACAATGAATAAAAACTTAGTCAGGTGTGGTAACATGCACCTGTAGTTCCAGCAACTTGGAAGGCTGAGGCAGAAGGATCGCTGGAGTCCAGCAGGTTGAGGCTGCGGTGACTGGGAGTGGCCACTGCACTCCAGTCTGGGCGACAGAGTGAGACTCCAACTCAAAAAAAAAAAAATGGACAAATGGGACTCATTAAACTGACAAGCTTCTGCAAAGTTAAAGAAACCATCAAGAGAGCAGGGAGACAGCCCACAGACTGGGAAAAAGTATTTGCCAACTCCATGTCTGACAAAAGACTAACATCTTGAATCTACAAGGAACTCAGAAGTACTGAAAAGAAAAAAACAAACAACCCTATTACAAAGTGGGCAAAAGATATGAACAGACAATTCTCAAAAGAAGACATACGAGCGGCCAACAGACACATGAAGAAATGTTCAAACTCACTAATCATCAAGGAGATGCAAATTAAAACTACACTGAGATAGCACCTAACTTCAGTCAGAATGGCCATTATCAATAACTCAAAAAATGACATGCTGGAGAAGATGTGGTGAAAAGAGAACACTTCTACACTGTTGGTGGGAGTGTAAACTAGTGCAGCCTCTGTGGAAAGCAGTGTGGCAGTTCCTAAAAGCTCTAAAAATCAACCTTCCATATGACCCCACAATCCCCCTACTGGGAATATATACTGAAGAACTCAAATGACTCTATAAAAAAGATACCTGCACATGTATGTTTATCGCAGCATTGTTCACCAATAGCAAGAACCTGGAACCAACCATGCTGTCCATCAAAAGAGGACTGGATTTGAAAAATGTGGTACATATACACGATGGAATACTACGTAGCCATAAAAAAGAACAAAATCATGAACGTCACAGCAACCTGGATGGAACTAGAGTCTATAATACTGAGTGATCTCTCACAGAAACAAAGATCTGAGTATCACATGTCCTCACTCATAAGTGGATCTTAAACATCTATTGTAATACTATAAGAAAAGGATTGACAGTGGCGGGAAACTATGGCGGGGAACAGGGAGGAGAAGGGAGGTGGGTTTAATGGAAGTCAATATCTGTCTGGGGATGGGGGGACATATCAACACCCCTTATCGACAAGGGTGCCTGAACGGTGCATATTTGTATACCTAACCCTTAACTGTACCCCACAATTTTAAAATAAAAAATATGTTTTAAAAAATGTGGTACATATACATGACGGAATATTATGCAGCCATAAAGAAGAACAAAATTTTGCAGCAACTTGCATGGATTTAGAGTCTATAATACTCAGTGATTTATCACAGAAACAAAGAACTCCATTTACCACATGTTCTCACTCGTAAGCAGACCCTGAACTTTTACCATAATACTATAAGAAAGGAATTGGCAGTAGCCAGAAACTGTGGGGGGTGGGGGGGAAGCACATGACTTTAATAAGGGTACCTGATCTCAAACCAGGCAAAGTGGGGGCCAAAGGGAGGCCCAACCTTTTCCTGTACAATGACCACTTGTATACCTAATCCTGAATTGTACCCCACATCTTTAAATAAAAAAATAAAAAACTCTGCCTTCATGGAGCATACATTTTCATGAAATTAGAAGAAACAGACAACAGACAAGATAAATAAGAAAAGTTATACTATGGTACATAGTTAATATATATACTATATTGTAATATATAAACATAAAACAATGTATCATATGTAGAATATATACACACACCATATACATTGGGGGTGCAAAAAATGTATACATTTGAAGAGATGTTATCTATATATTACTTTTTAATTTTTTTTATGTGTTGGAATCTCATTATGTCGCTCAGGCTGGAGTGCAGTGGCATGCTGGACTCTGACTATCCTTTCACCTCAGCCTTCCAAGTAGCCAGAACTACAGGTGTGCGTTGCCATGTCCAGCTAATTTTTTATTTATTGTAGAGACAAGGTCTCACCAAGTTCTACGGGTGGGTTTCAAACCCGCGGGCTCAGGCAATCCACTCGCCTCGGCCTCCCAAAGTACTAGGATTACAGACTGAGCCACCGAGCTGGGCTTAAATTTTTTTTAATTTTAAAGATGTGGGGTACAAGATTTGTATATCAGGGTTAGATATACAAATGTTCATTATGCAGGTACCCTTGACCTTTAGTTTTCTGTAATCAGAAATGTCTGGATGTTGATGGTAGCCAGTTTGAGCACCTCTTGTAATTGCACAAGTCAAACATGTCTTGTATTTATTTTTTGTTATTGGTATATATTGAGTATTATAATTTTAATATGGATTTTCCTTTTTTAATATGTGTATACATTTTGTAATATATATGTATTTTTGATAATATATGTTACAATGTACCATAATATGTTGTAATATATTATGTTAGGTTAAGCAAAGAGGGAGATAGGGAATATATACAATGAGGGTAGGGGTGGGGTTGGCAATTCTGGAACAGGATGACCTCACGAGAAGGTAACATTTGAAGGGACTAAGGAAGTGAACCATGTAGACATCTGGCACTAAAGTATCTCAAGCAGAAGGAACAGTATGTGCAAAAGCCCTAAGGTGGGACAGTGTCCAGTGTGGTCAATAAATAGTAAGGAGACAAGTATAGCTAGAGGAGATAGAGTGGAGGTGGGCAGAAGGGTAAGGAGACGAGATCAGAGGGGGAAGAGGACCAGACCATGAAGGACTTTTGGTTTTAACTCTGAAGGACATGGTGAATTCTTGGGAGATTTTGAGCAAAGGAATATCATCTGACTTGTGTTTTAAAAGGACCACTCCTGCTTCTCTGTTGAGAACAAACTTAAGGTGGGCCAGGGCTGAAGCAGGAACACCAGTTAGGGGCCTTTTGTAATAATCCATGCAAGATAAGATGGTGTGTTGAACCAGGGTCACAGACTACATACACATGGTGAGAAGTGGTCATATTCTCAATAAATTTTGAAGGTAAAATTGACAAAAGTTTCTGATAGATCAGGTTTTATGATAAATCATCCAAGGTTTGGATGTTAGCAAAAGGAATAAAAAGTTGCCATTTACTGATATAAGAGAGACTACACAGTAGGAACAGATTTGGCGAAGGAAGACCAGATACTGAATTTTGAACATGTTACATTTAAAACACCTAACTGACATATAAGTGTGAATGTGAAATACACCGTTGGACTCAACACTGTATTAATGGTATATAAAATTTAAACTCTGAGTTAGATCCTGTAAGGAATGAATGTAAATAAAGAAGAAAAGTGATACTAGGACTGAGTCCTGATTACTCCCACATTTGGAAGTCAGAAAGATGAAGAGAAACCCACAAAAAGGACTGAGAAGGGTGGCTATAGAGGTAGGTAGACAAAGAGGTGAGTTTAGCATCCTAAAAACCAAGTGAAGAAAACATTTCAAGGAGGGGAGGGTGATCATCTACAAAAAAGTATGCTGATGGATCAATTAAGATGAGAACTAAGAAGAAATCCTTGCACTTCACAAGGTGGATGTTGCTAGTGACCAGTTTTAGAGAATAGTGGAAGCCATCACCTTATTCGTGTAAGTTCAAAAGAGAGTATGGGGAAAGAAATGGGGAGACTGTGAGTACAGATTATCCCTATTCAGGAGTGTTTGTATAAAGGGAAAAAGAAAAAAATAGAGTCATTGCTGGAGAGGAAAGTGGAATCAAGAAGAGGTTTTTGGTTTAAAGATGAGAGAGACAGCAATATATTTTCATGCTATTAGGGAAAATCCAGCAGAGAGAAATTTCTTAGCATTACCATCCATCAGGTGTTTACTAGTTTGTGGTAGTTGCGTTGAGCCATGTGCAGTGGTTCTTAAGCTTTGCTGCATGTTAGAATTACTTGGGGAGTTTTTCTTTTTAAAATGCTAATTGCCCAGGCCAATGAAATAAAAATGTCTGTGGTTGGGGCCCAGGCATCTGTGTGTGTGTGTAAAAGTATTATTATTGGCCAGACCTTCTGCTAGATGATTCAGGGAGCACTAGAAAAGCCATTTCCCCCCATCTAGCTTCCCTTTCACCTTCTAGATCCTTAGGGTTAAGGCAATGTCCTGTTCAGTTGTAAAGAAGGTAAAACCATATACCATTATCAATCATTAACATCTTAGAGGGAATTGTTCCAGACCCTTGCCAGTGTGACAGCTAGCTTAACTGTGGCAAGGATGAGAGATAGCATAGATAATTTTTGCTTGGGGGTAAAAAGAACAATTCTGTGTTTCTCGATCCTTTGATTCCACATAATGATTATAGTTGTTCTTTTTGAGGCAGAAGTGCCTAGCAGGCTGCCTGTCATGGCCGTTGTTTTTCAGTTGTCATTATAAGAAAAACACTGTAGCCGGGCTCAGTGGTTCAGCCTGTAATCCCGCGCCTTTGGGAGGCTGAGGTGAGTGGATTGCCTGAGTCCGCAGGTTTGAGACCCGCCTGGGCAACGAGACCTCATCTCTACAATAAATCAAAAAATCAACTGGGCATGGTAGCGCATGCCTGTAATTCGGGCTACTTGGAAGGCTGAGGCGAAAGGATTGCCAGAGCCCAGCAGGTCGAGGCTGCGGTGGCCGGGAGCGGCCACTGCACTCCAGTCTGGGCGACAGAGCAAGACTCCAACTCAAAAAAAAAAAAAAGAAAGAAAAACACTGTGTATGGGCTAGAGTGGCAGGCCATCCCTATCCAAACTAGGAGGACTGACAACTAAGTTAGCAAATTCATCCTACAAAATGTGCTACATACCTCATTGCTGACTATCACTATGGTCACCTTTGAAATACTTCTCTTGGGAAGCTGTGCACCAACACCAGGGCCTAGTCCACCTGTCAAAGCAATTTTGGAACTCTTTTTCTGGAATGCCCATCAGAGCTGTTGTCATATTACCCTTGATGTCCTGAATGTCATCAAAATGTCTTCCTTTCAATATTTCCTTTATCCTTAGGATAAAGAAAAAAGTCATTGGGGGCCAGATCAGGTGAGTGGAGAGGTTGTTCCAATAGTTATTTGTTTACTGGTTTAAAACTGCCCCACAGACAGTGCTGTGTGAGTTGGTACATTGCTGTGATGCAAGAGCTCCTTTTAGATCATTTTTGCACACACCTTTCTCATTCCAAGATTTTCAGTTAGTATTTTCCTAACTGTTTCTCTATTGATATTGATTTGGTCTGCTATGCTTCTCACAGTCAGCTGAGTATTTTGATGCAAAATATGATGAATTTTTGCAATGTTTTCATCAGTTCTGCTTGTTACTGGTCATCCTGAACTCTCTTTATCAATGATGCTTTCTGTCCCCACAGAAACACGTTTAATCCATTTGTACGCTGCAGTTTTCTTCATGGTATTATTCCTATAAACTTGAACTAACATGTCCCTGATTTCACTTTCCATTCTTGCCAAATTTAACAAGAAATTTAATGTTTGTGTGTTGCTGTAATTCAAACTCTGACATTCTTGTGACGACAGCTCTGATGACCATTCCAGAAAAAGAGTTCCAAAATTGCTTTGGCAGGTGGACTAGGCGCTGGCATCAACGTATAGCTTCCCAGGGGGAGTACTTCAAAGGTGACCATAGTAATATTCAGCAATATATATCTATAGGAGTGTTAGAAGATACTAAGCGCTATGGAAAAAAAATGGAAGTGTAAGGAAGATCAGGAGAACTGGGGTCAGGGAATTATCTGCAATATTAAATGGGGTGATTAGTGTGGCAGAAGTGCAGCATAGTATGGGGAAATTAGTGAGGAATAAGAGCAAGGATGGGGCCCGGGCACAGTGGCTCATGCCTATAATCCCAGAGCTTTGGGAGGCCGATGTGAGAGGAGTGCCTTAGCCAAGAGGTTGGAGACCAGCCTGGGCAACTTGGTGAGACCTCATCTCTACAATAAATCAGGAGAAAATTAGCTGGGCATGGTGGCACACACCTGTAATTCCAGCTACTTGGAAGGTTGAAGCAGAAGGATCACCTGAGCCCAGCAGGTGGAGGCTGCGGTGGCTGTGAGCATGCCACTGCACTCCAGCCTGGATGACAGAGTGAGACTCCAACTCAAAACAAAACAAAACAAAACAAGAACAAGGATGGGACCATATTGTGCTAGACATTACAGGTCACTGAAAGGATTTTGATCAGCTGTTTCTCTAAAAACAAATTCCACATGAAATATTATTTCAAGACCACTATCTGAGCTCTAAAAATGCTTATTACTATTGGTTGGTTGTTATGTCTTTTGTTTAAGTACAATACCTATGAGTTTACACTGATCATTCCAATTCATACTCAGGATGACATGGGATTTTATAACTCCTTCTAGCTTACATCTTTATCTCCTTGAGAATCCTTGTTCTCAAGGGCAACAGTATTGATAAGTCAGAATATCACTCAATTATTCATTTGCTTTATTCCACATCACATGCAAAACCGAAATATATATATCTTTTGGCTCAGCAATTTTGTTTCTAAGTATTCCTAGAGGAATGCTCTTCTATGTATATAAAGAGACATATACCAGGATGTTCACTGTGGTCTGATTCATAAAAGAGGGGAAAAAGTGAAAACAACCTAGATGCCAATTAATAGGGTAAAGGGCAAGATAAACTTGGTGCATCCATATTATGAGATACTATGCAGCAGGATAAAAATGGACTTTATATACATAAAATATTCAAAACATTAAGGGAGAAAGTGAGTTGTAGAATAACAATAATTGCCAGCATTTATTGAAAGCTTAATAAGTGCCAGACATTGTCTCAAGTCTTTTATATGTATTAACTGATTATTACTGTCATTATAACCCTACAGACGAGGTTGGCAATATTATTATCCCCATTTTATGGTAGATAAAACTGAGACAGAAGGTTTGAAGAAATTCTCTAAGATTACATAGATGGCAAGTGCTAAAAGGTGGATTTGAATTGAATTCAAGCAGTTTGACACTAGAACCTATGTACTCAACTTCCATTTTATACTACCAATCTAATAACATAGGTAAAGTCCCCAAGTTTTATATCAGTATATACGCATAAATATACATAGAGGAAGTTCTGGAGGGATGTGCACCAAACATATGATGGTTACCTTGGAATAAGAGAATGAGATAGGGTAGAGCAAGAGGGACTTTTGCTCTACCTATATGATTTGAAATTTTAACAAGGAGGATAAAAAATATGGCTGTATATACTTTTTGAAATTAAAAATATTTTTGAAGAAATGAATGGATTCTACTTTTGGCAATGGCTAAGTAAGCCCCTATTGGACCATTGCTCCTGAAGATTTAATATATATATACATATTTATATATACCCGTGTGTGTGTGTGTGTGTGTGTGTGTGTGTGTGTGTGTGTGTGTTCTGGACAATATTTGAAAAACAATCCCTCAAGGGACTGGAAAGCAACAAACAGAAAGCAGGCAGACAGATTTTGTAGGGAGGTCAACAGTTGGCCAAATGAATGGCAAAGGGTAAATTTCCTTTTTAATAGTTTCTTGTCTGGGGGCAGACCCAGTCTATGCCATGGAACCAGCTAAAACTCTGACGGAACACTGGCAACTTTTCTGTACTGAGTAACCATAGGAGAGAATTTGGGCCAACTGCAGCTACTGGGAAGGGAGGGGAGATTCTGAGAAAGGAAAATGACAATGAAGAGGAGGCACAAATTCTATGTATAAATTCTTCATAAATCTCTGGTTGACCTTTGAACTTCAGAGATGCAGAGAAGAATCCAAGCAGTTCAGCTAAGGCTAAAAAAAATTGATCTGACATCAGATCAGTCAGAGATTGCCATTTGAGTTCAATCAATTTAATTGCTTGTCAAAAACAAAAATATAAACACTCTTTAAAGAAATATAACATTCCTCAGACCTTCTAAAGTGACTGTGAGCGTGCCACTGCACTCCAGCCTGGGCACAGAGTGAGACTCCAACTACAAAAAAAAAAAAAAGAAAAAAAAGAAAGAAAAAAGAATAGATGGAAATTCTAAACCTGAAAAATACAATATCTGAAATTTTTTAAAAATCTGAATGGGATTAACAGCAGAATGGAAATGACAATGGAAGGAATCAGTGAATTTAAAGATAGAGGCATAGAAATTATTCAATTTTACAAAAAAAGAGGAAGCCTCAGAGATCAATAGGGCAATATAAAAAGTCTAATTTATGTGTAATTAGAGTTCCAAAAGACGAGACCGAAGTGAAGGAAAAAACTTTTTGATGAAAAATAGCTGAAAATATTCTAAATTTAGTGAAAGACATATGTTTACAGATTTAGGAATCTCAGTGAACTCCAAGCAAGAGAAATATAAACAAAACCGTGACTAGACAAATCAAAGTCAAACTGATGAAAATCAAAGGTAAAGAGAATATCTTGAAAACAATCAAAGAAAATGATACATTATATAGGGGAACAATGATTCAAATAATCTAGAAATGATTCAGATGTTGGAATTAGAAGAAAGAATGCAGTGTAAAAAGCAGTGAAATAATATCTTTCAGGGGGAAAAAAATCTCTTAACCTAGAAATTTATATCCAGAGAAATTATCCATCAAGAAGGAAAGTGAAATAAAAGTAGGTTTACATAGAAGAAAACTAACAGACATTGTCTCTGGCAGATCGGCACTTCAAGAAATGATGAAGGGAGTTATTCAGGCTGAAAGGAAATTATGACAGATGAAAACCAGAATCTTCAGGAAGAAATGAAGAGTATCAGAAATGGTATATATCCGGTAAATATAACACTTATTTCCCTCTTAATTTTCTGAAAATGCGTATTGCTATTTAAAGCAAAGCCTAACATTATTGTGTGGAATGTAAAATGTATGTGGATTGATTTGACAACTATAGCATATAGTTGAGGTAAATTGACCTAAACAGCTGAAAAGTTTCTATATTTTATGTGAAGTGGTAAAATATTAACTCTTAAATAAACAGTGAAAAGTTAAAAATGTATATTGTAATCCCTAGAGCAACCACTAAAAGTGTAATGCAATTAAGTATAACTAAAAGGCCAATAAATATATTTTAAATTTAGAATGGAATTCTAAAAAATATTTGAATAACCCAAAAGAAGAAAAAGAAAAATGAAAACACAAAAATAAGACAAACAGAAAGCAAATAATAGAATAATAGATCTATAACAACCATGTCAATACATTAAATGTTAATGAACTGCACACTCCAGGTAAAAGGCAAACATTGTCAAATCAATAAAAAAATCAAAACTTAACTCTATACTGTCTACATGAATGCACTTTATTTTCTTTTTCTTTATTTCAATAGCTTTAGGGAGTACAAATCATATTTGGTTACATGACTGCATTTTATAATGGCAAAGAATTCTGAGCTTTAAGTGTACCTACCACTCCCACCTGTGCACATTGTACCCAATAAGTGATGTTTTTGTCCCTCTACAAGTCTCCCCCTCTCCCTTCTGAGACTCCAATGTCCATTGTACTATTCTCTATGCCTTTGCAGTTCGTTGGTTTAGCTCCCACTTATAAGTGAGAACATGCAGTGTTTGGTTTTCTGTTCCTGTATTAGTTTACCTAGAATGATGTTCTTCAAAATGGTTTCATCCAAAATGCTGCAAAAGACATTATTTCATTCTTTTTTGATGGCTGAACAGTATTCCATGGTGTATATATACCACATTTACATTATCTACTGATCAGTTGATGGACATTAAGATTGATTCCACATCTTTGCAATCGTGAATTGTGCAGTAATTAACATGCAAGTGTAGGTGTCTTTTTAATATAACAACCTCTGCCCCTTTGAGTAGATACCGAGTCATGGAATTACTAGATCAAATGGTAGACCTAGTTTTAGTTCTTTGAGAAATCTCAGTACTGATTTCCATAGAGGTTGTACTAATTTACACTCCCACTAGCAGTATATGTGTTCCCTTCTTTCCACATCCACGCCAGCATCTATTGTTCTCTGATTTTTAAATAATGGCCATTCTAACAGGTGTAAGGTGGTAACCCATTGTGGTTGTAATTTGCATTTCCCTGATGCTGAGTGATTTGAGCATTTTTTCATGTTTGCTGGTCATTTGTATATCTTCTTTTGAGAGATGTCTGTTCATGTCATTTGCCCACTCTTTAATGCGGTCCTTTGCTTTTTTCTTGCTTATTTGTTTGAGTTGGATTTTCCTCCAATTCTGTAGAATGCCTGTTTGCTCAGTTGATTATTTATTTTGCTGTGCAGAAGCTTTTTAGTTTAATTAAGTCCCATTTGTTTATTTTTGTTTTTGCTGCATTTGCTTCTGGGGTTTTAGCCATAAATTCTTTGCTTAAGTCAATATCCAGAGCAGTTTTTCCCAGGCTTCTCCAGGATTTTTATGGTTTCAAGTCTGACATAGAATCCTTAATCCATCTTGAGTTGATGTTTGTATATGGTGAGAGATAGGGATCAAACTTCATTTTACCACATGTAGCTCTCCAATTTTCCCAGCACCATTTGTTGAATAGGGTGTCCTTTACCCTATTTCTGTCTGTTTTGTCAAAAATCAGTTGGTTGTAGGCATTTGGGTTTATTTCTGGGTCCTCTGTCCCGTTTCACTGGTCTATGTGTCTACACTTGTACCAGTACCATGTTATTTTGGTTACTACAGCCTTGGAGTAATGTGATGATTCCAGTTTTGTTCTTTTGCTTAGGATTGCTTTGACTATTCTGGCTCATTTGTGGTTCCATATGAATTTTAGAATTGTTTTTCTAATTCTGTGAAAAATGACATGAGTAGTTTAAGGGTTGCCTTGAGTCTGTAGATTACTTTGGGTAACGTAGTCCCTTTAACAATGTTGATTCTTTCAATCCATGAGCATAGGCTGTTTCTCCATTTGTTTGTGTCCTCTGCAATTCCTTTCATCAGTGTTTTGTAGTTCTTCTCATAGAAATTTTTCACCCTCTTAGTTAAATATATTCCTAGGTATCTTAGCTTTTGGGGCTGCTATTGTAAATGGAATTGAGTTCTTGATTTGGTTCTCACCTTACTCACTATTAATGTATAGCAGTGCTACTGGTTCGTGTGTGTTGATTTTGTATACTGAAACTTTACCAAATTCATTTATCAAGTCCAGGAGTCTTTTGGAGGAGTCTTTAGGACTCAGTAGGTAAAAGATCCTATCATCAGCATACAAAAATAGTTTGATTTCTTCTCTTCCAATCTGTATACACTTTCTTTCCCTCACCTGATTGCCCTGGCTAGGGCTTTCAATGCTTTGTTGAATAGGAGTGCTTAAAGTGAGCATCCTTGCCTTGCTCCAGTTCTGAGGGGGGATGTGTTCAACTTTTCTCAGGATGACATTGACTGTGGGTTTGTCATATATGGCTTTTATTATTTTGAGAAATGTTCCCTCTATACCTATTTTGCTGAGGGTTTTTATCAGGAAGGGATGCTGGATTTTATGAAATGCTTTTTTTGCATCGATTGAAATTATCATGTGATTTTTGTTTTTAATTCTGTTTGTGTGGTAGATCACATTTATTGACTTGCTTATGTCGAACCACCTTTGCATTCCTGAGATACAATCCACTTGATTGTGGTGTATTTGTTTTTTATATTCTTTTGAATTTGGTTTGCTAATATTTTGTGGAGGATTTTTGCATCTGTGTTTATAAAAGATATTGGCCTGTAGTTTCCTTTTTTTGCTGTTGTGTCTTTTCCTGGCTTTGGTATCAGAGTGATGCTGTCCTCATAGAATGAATTAGGCAGGATTCCCTACCCTTCAATCTTGTGGAATAGCTTCAATAAAATTGGTATCAGTTCTTTTTTGAAGATCTGGTAGATTTCAGTTGTCGGTCCATCAGGTTCTGGGTTTTTTGTTGAGACTTCTAATTACTGTTTCAATCTCACTACTTGTTATTGGTCTGTTCAGAGTTTCTCTGTGGTGGGTTGTACCGTTGACTTCTGACCAGGAGGTGGGCTTGTGGGAGAAAGCCAGGTGCAATGGTGGCTATAGGGTTTTTTCTTCATGAGTGTTGCTCCAAGAAAGAGGCAGCAGATATTGGATTGTGTTTTTTATCCATCCTACCAGTCTATATTTTTTAGTGGGACATTGAAACCATTTATATTCCATGTTAATCATGATATGTAAGATACTATTCCATTCATCAAGCTGGTTGTTACCTGGTTGATTTTTTTTTTCTTGATTGTGTTGATGTTCTATAAGCCCTGTGAGCTTTATAATTTCCAGTGTTTTTCTACTGGTGTATTTCAACCTATTGTTTCAGTATTGCGAACTCCTTTGAGTATTTCTTGTGGAGCCAGCCCAGTGGTGACAAACTCCCTCAGCGTTTGCTTGTCTGAGAAAGGCTTTATTTCTCCTTCATTTATGAAACTTAGTTTGGCAGGAAACAGAATCCTTGGCTGACTGTTATTCTGTTTGAGGAGATTTGAAGTTAGGGCCCCAATCCCTTTTGGCTTGTAGCGTTTCTTCTGAGAAGTCTGCTGTTAGTCTGCTAGGTTTACCTTTGTAAGTTTTTCTTTTTAGAAGGGAAAAAAACTTTATTTTAGTATCAATCATATTACAGGGGTAAAACATGTAATAATCTTTAAATTACTATAGCCCATTAGCACTTTCCTATAAAAAGAAATGCAATTAGCAGCCTCTGTTAAGAAAATTATCCAAGTGAAATTTCAAGTTTGCCACTCGGGTCACTTTTTATTTATTTATTTATTTTTTGAGTTGGAGTCTCATTCCATCACCCAGGCTGGAGTGCAGTGGCATAGTCACGGTCACTCCAATGTCAACCTGCTGGACTCTGGCGATCTTCCCACCTCAGCCTTCCAAGTAGCCAGAACCACAGGCGTGCTCCATCATGTCCAGTTAATTTTTTATTTTTTGTAGAGATGAGGTCTCGCCAAATTGCCCAGGCTGGTCTTGAACCCTCAGGCCCAGGCAATCTACTCACCTTGGCCTCCCAAAGTGCTGGGATTACAGGCTGAGCCACCGAGCCCAGCAGATCACTTTTTTATACTATATATTTTATTGCTTTCTAATTATTTGTTTAAATTTGTAATATTTAATATTTTCCTAATCACTTTGTTACAGGACTTACAAATGGGAGAATCAGAGTGGGAAATCCCTCACTTTTCACTGAGGCAATATCTTTAAACAAGAGTTTTAAGACAGATATGTTTACTTGTTTTTCCTTTTATACTGAGTCCGAATATTTTATTTATTGATTTCTTTTTATTTTAATTTTTATTTCAAAGATGTGGGACACACTTCAGGATTAGGTATACAAGTGGCCACCATACGGGTAGAGTTTGGGCCTCCCTTTGGTTCCCACTTTGCCTGGTTTGAGATCAGGTACCCTTGTTGATTTTATGTGCCCTCCTCCTGGCAGATTCCGGTTACTGCCAATCCCTTTCTTATAGTATTGTTCCTTTCTTGTAGTATTATGTTAAATGTTCAGGGTCTGCTTATGGGTGAGAACATGTGGTACTCAGTTCTTTGCTTCTGTAATAGATCACTGAGTGTTATAGCCTCTAAATCCATTCAAGTTGCTGTGAAGCCCATAATTTTGTCCTTCTTTATGGCTGCATAATATTCCATTGTGTATATGTACCACAAATTTTTTTAATCCAGTCTAGTTTTGATGGGCAACCTGGTTGGTTCCATGTTTTTGCTATTGTGAATAGTGCTGCAATAAACGTGTGTGCAGTTATCTTTTTCATAGAATGATTTAAGTTCCTCCAGGTATATTCCCAGTAGGGGGATTGCTAAAATGTATGGAAGGTCAATTTCTAATTCTTTTAGGAATTTTCATACTGTTTTCCACAGAGGTTGAAGTCTCAGGGTATAAAAATAAATGTGCAAAACACAGTCACATTCTTATACACCAACATCAAACAGGCAGAGAACCAAGTAAAAAGCATGATCTCATTCACAGTAACCACACACAAAAATAAAATACCTCAGCATCTTCCTAACCAGAAAAGTAAAAGATCTTTACGATGAAAACTACAAAACACTGCTCAAAGAAATCCAAGATAACACAAACAAATGGAAAAATATTCCAGGCTTATGGTTAGGAAGGATCAACATTATTAAGATGTCCATCCTACCAAAGGCAATCTACAGATTCAATGCAACACCCATTAAATTGCCAACATTATTTTTCTCAGACCTGGAAATGACAATACAGAAATTCTTATGGAAACATAAATGACCATGAATAGCCAAAACAATCCTCAGCAAAAGAAGCAAAGCAGGAGGTATCGCACTTCCAGATGTTTTAAGGCTACAATAATCAAAACAGCCTGGTATTGGTACAAAAACAGGCATATAGACCAATGGAACAGGATAAAGGTTTTGCAAGTGGAACCTCAATTTCTCAACCAACTCAAGTTTGACAAAACCTCTACCAGCAATCACTGAGGAGAGGAGAACCTATTCAGTAAATGGTGCTGAGAAAACTGGCTTACCACATGCAGAAGATTGAAACAAGACCCCTCCCTATCAACATACACAAAAAATTAACTCTAAATGTATCAAAGACCTAAAAGTAAAACCTCAAACTATAAGAATCTTAGAAAATGCAGGAGACAGCCTTATGGGAATCAGAATAGGCAACCAATCGCTGATCAAAACTCCATATGCTCTTGCCATAAGAGATAAGATAGACAAGTGGGACTTCCTCAAACTTACGAGCTTCTGCAAAGCAAAAGAAACAATCAAGAGAGTGGGAGACAGCCCACCGAATGGGAAAAAATATTTACCAAATGTATATCTGACAAAGGACTAAAATCCAGGTTCTACAAGGAACTCAAAAGTGCTGAAAGGAAAAAAACAAAGAGCCCCATTACAAAGTGTGCAAAAGACATGAATAGACACTTCTCAAAAGAAGACATATGAGCAACCAACAGATAAATGAAAAAGTGCTCAGCCTCACTCATCATCAGAGAAATGCAAATCAGGACCACATTGAGATACCACCTAACCCCAGTAAGAATGGCCATCATTAATAAAACAAACAAGCCGGGCTCGGTGGCTCAGCCTGTAATCCCGTGCCTTTGGGAGGCTGAGGTGAGTGGATTGCCTGAGCCCGCGGGTTCGAGACCCGCCTGGGCAGCGAGACCTCATCTCTACAATAAATCAAAAAATCAGCCGGGCGTGGTAGCACATGCTTGTAATTCCGGCTACTCGGAAGGCTGAGGAGGAAGGATCGCCAGAGCCCAGCAGGTCGAGGTTGCGGTGGCCGGAAGCGGCCACTGCACTCCAGTCTGGGCGACAGATGAGACTCCAACTCAAAAAAAAAAAAAAATCACACACAAAAAATAAAACAAACAACAACAGATGCTGGTGAGGATGTGGAGAAAAAGGAATACTCCTACACTGCTGGTGGGAATACCTTTATAAGTTATTTGATGTTTTTGTCTCATTGCTCTTAAAATTATACCCTTCACGTCGACTTTGCATAACCTGATGATAATATGCCTTGAGGAATGTCCTTTTTTGCCACAAATCCTCTGGGCATTCTTTGGGCTTCTTGTTTCTGAATGTTTAAATATCTGGCGAGGCCAGGGAAGTTTTCTTCCATTATTTCCTTAAATTGGTTTTCCAAGCCTATTGTTTTCTCTTCCTACTCAGGAACACCTATGATTCTTAGGTTTGGATGTTTTACATAATCTCCCATTTCTTGGAGACTTGGTTTTGTTCTCTTGATTCTTCTTTATTGTTGTCTGATTGGGTTAATTCAAAAGCCTTGTCCTCACATTCTGAAACCCTTTCTTCTATTTGTTTGAATCTACTGTCAAAACTTTCCACTGCATTTTGTACTTCCCTAAATGATTCTTTCATTTCCAGAATTTCAGCTTGTATCTGTGTGTCTTTGGAGAATTTTTCATTCATTTCCTGAATAGTTTTTTAAAAATTTCTTTATGTTGGTTTTCAACTTTCTTCTGAATCTCATTGAGCAATTTTATAATCAACCTTTTGAATTCTATCTCTGAAATTTCAATGATTTTGTTTTGGTTAGGGTCCAGTGTTAAAGAGTTAGTGTGGTCTTTTGAGAGTGTTGGATAATTTTGTTGTTTTTCATATTGTCAGAATTTGGGGGGGGTACCTTCTCATTTGGAGAGACTTTCTTCTTTATTGAGGTTGGGAGGGAGATGACATAGGCACTTAGAATTCCCTTGGTGGTATATAACCTTGGTGTGTTGAGTTTCTCAATTGCCAGCTATGGCAGTCCTGTGCTGGATACAGGCTTAAGGCATCCTAAATGACTGAGATGACTTGAATAGTGATATTAGCTGGGATCTGGGATTAGACCTTCCCCAAAGCTGGGGTAATGCTGTTGTGTAGATGCTGCACAAAAGTGTTTACCTTGGCAGTGAGAGTTTGCTAGGGCAATGAGCCCTACCCAGCTCCTCTGCCTTAGCCTCAGGCAGTCTGCCTTCAGAATGTCAAAGTTCAGTCAGCCTCAGGTGTTCTCACCACTACCCATACCAGCCAGGAACTGTCTGCCACAGCAGTTTGCCCTTAGAGTTCTTTCCCTCCCAGGCCAGCTAGAAAGCAGCCACCAGAAAGGGTTGAGTTCCTGAGATATGGCAGCTGGAGTTGTTCAGGGCTTTTTTTTTTTTTTTTTCTCCATCACTATATCTGGGATTCAGCAGAGTATGGCTGTGGGGTAAGGCAGTTTCCTGTGAGGGACTGGAGTCCTGCAAGGTTCAGGAGGCCTTTCAAGTCCATGGCAGTAACACAGAATTCCTAAATTACCCTCGCTCACCTTCCTCACTGCATCTAGAGGCTACTCGTGGTTTGCACTGAGAACCAGCTGAGAGTCTGACTAGTTCCAACTCAAGTTGATTGATTTTCCTCTTCTTTGCCTCGTGTGGTTATTATCACTTTTTTGATGAGCTGTAGGATGTGCTGCTGGTCCCATTCCTCTCTGGGTGCTGTGGAAACTATTTTGGTTTACTGCATAAGAGAAACACTCTAGTTGATTCGTGCCAGCCACCTCAGTCTCTAATCTCTATACTTTAAATATAAAAGGAAGACAGGTTAAAAGTAAATGAATGGAGAAAACTATACCAAGAAAACAGTAAGTATTAGAATATTAGAAAGGCTATATTAATAGATAATGAAACAGACCTTCAGAAAAGGAGATGAAAAGGAAAATTTCATAATGTCAAAAGGGAACAATTTGTCAGAAAAGTGTAAAAAGCATATATGTATTTACCTGATAAAAGAGCAAAAATGGACAGAATTTTTTTAAAAAATAGATAATTCAGCCGGGCTCGGTGGCTCAGCCTGTAATCCCGCGCCTTTGGGAGGCTGAGGTGAGTGAATTGCCTGAGCCCGCGGGTTCGAGACCCGCCTGGGTAGCGAGACCTCATCTCTACAATAAATCAAAAAAATCAGCTGGGCGTGGTCGCGCATGCCTGTAATTCCGGCTACTCGGAAGGCTGAGGTGGAAGGATCACCGGAGCCCAGCAGGCCGAGGCTGCGGTGGCCGGGAGCGGCCACTGCACTCCAGTCTGGGCGACAGAGTGAGACTCCAACTCAAAAAAAAAAAAAAATAGATAATTCCAGTCATAATTGGAAATTTTATCATCCCTCTCTCAGAAACTGATAGAAAACTGGACAAAAATATCAAGTAAGACATATATGATCTGAATAACACTATCAGTCAACTTGACTCAAGTGATATTTCTAGAATTCCACACCTAACAATTGCAGAATACACATTCTTTTCAAGTACTCATGGTTTGTTCACCAAGATGAATTATATTTTGGAAAATAAAATAAATCTTAATAAACTTTACAAGATTGATATTGTTTGGGGTTGAACTGTGTTCCTTAAAGAGATATGTTGAAGTCTTAACCCCCAATACCTAAGAATGTGACCTTATTTGAAATAGTGTCATTGCAGTAATTAATAAAGTAAAGATGACGTCATACTGGAGTAGTGTGACCCCTTAATCCAATGACTGGTGCCCCTAAAAGAATAAGAGAAAAAAGAGACATGAACACATGAGTGGAAGATGCTGCATGATGACAAAAGGGGAGATTGAAGTGCTGCAGCTGTAAAAAAGAAATACAAAGAATTTCCTGAAAACCACCAGCAGCTAGGAAGAGGCAAGGAAGGATTCTCTCCTACAGATTTATAAGGAAGCATGGCCCTAATAACATCTTTTTTTTTTTTTTTGAGTTGGAGTCTCACTCGGTCGCCCAGACTGGAGTGCAGTGGTCACTCCCGGTCACCGCAGCCTCGACCTGCTGGGCTCCGGCGGTCCTTCCGCCTCAGCCTTCCGAGTAGCCGGAATTACAGGCACGCGCTACCACGCCCGGCTGATTTTTTGATTTATTGTAGAGATGAGGTCTCGCTGCCCAGGCGGGTCTCGAACCCGCGGGCTCAGGCAATCCACTCACCTCAGCCTCCCAAAGGCGCGGGATTACAGGCTGAGCCACCGAGCCTGGCTAATATCATCTTTATTTTGGACTTCTAACCTCCAGAATTGTGAGGCAATACATTTCTGTGTTTAAAGCCATCCAGTTTGTGGCACTTTATTGCAGCAGCCCTTAGGAAACTAATACAGATATCATACAAAGTCTGTTTTCTGACTATGGTGAAAGTAAATTACAAATTAATAACAAGATATTTTTAAAAAAACAAAAAATTATTGAAAATTAACAACACTTTTTTTTTTTTTTTGAGTTGGAGTCTCATTCTGTTGCCCAGACTGGAGTGCAGTGGCCACTCCCGGCCACCGCAGCCTCCACCTGCTGGGCTCCGGCAATCCTTTCGCCTCAGCCTTCCCAGTAGCAGGAATTACAGGCATGCGCTACCACGCCTAGCTGATTTTTAAAATTTATTGTAGAGATGATGTCTCGCTGCCCAGGCGGGTCTCGAACACGCGGGCTCAGGCAATCCATTCACCTCAGTCTTCCAAAGGCACGGGATTACAGGCTGAGCCACCGAGCTCAGCTAACAACACATTTTAAAATAACTCATGGGTCAAATAGAAAATCACAAAGAAAATTAGGCAATATTGAAAATTGGGCAATATTTTAAACAATATTTAAAAATACAACCTATAAAAATTAATAGGATACAGCTTAAGCTATGCATAGAAAGATATTCATACATTAAACAATTATATTAGAAACGAAGAAAGGGGTCGGCCATGATGGCTCAGTGCTTTGGGAGGCTGAGGCTTGAGGATTGCTTGAGGCCAGAAGTTCAAAACCAGTCTGAGCAACATAGTGAAACCCTGTCTCTACAAAAACATTTTAAAAAAGAAGAAAGGTCCCAAATCAACAATATAAATTTCCAATCTGAGAAGCTATAAAAAAGAACAAATTAAATCAAAAGTAGAAGGAAGGAAATAATAAAGAGTGGAAATCAACAAATGGAAAACAATAAAAATATAGAAAATTAATAAAGCCAAAAATTGATTCTTAGAAAAGATCAGTGAGATTGATAAACCCCAAGAAAGACTTAAGGAAATATCAGAAAATACACACAAATGTACAAATATCAGGAATGAAAGAGGGGTTACCATGAACAAACTACTAGCATTAAAAGTATATTATTAGCCGGGCTGGGTGGCTCAGCCTGTAATCCCAGCGCTTTGGGAGGCCGAGGTGAGTGGATTGCCTGAGTCCGCGGGTTCGAGACCCACCTGGGCAACGTGGCGAGACCTCATCTCTATAATAAATAAAAAATTAGCCGGGCATAGTAGTGCGCGCCTGTAGTTCCAGCTACTTGGAAGGCTGAGGAAGGATTGCTGGAGCCCAGCAGGTCGAGGCTGTGGTGGCCAGGAGCGGCCACTGCACTCCAGTCTGGGTGACAGAGTGAGATTCCAGCTCAAAAAAAATAAACAAGTATATTATTGGCCAGGCTCGGAGGCTCAGCCTCTATTCCCAGCACTTTGGAAGGCCAAGGTGAGTGGATTGCCTGAGTCCGCAGGTTCAAGACCAGCCCGGGTCTTGAGACCCGGCGAGACCTCGTCTCTACAATAAATCAAAAATTAGCCGGGCGTGGTAGCATGTGCCTGTAGTTCTGGTTACTTGGAAGGTTGAGGTGGAAGGATTGCCAGAGTCCAGCAGGGGTGGCCGTGAGTGTGCCACTGCACAGCAGCCTGGGCGACGACAGAGTGAGACTCCAAAACAAAAAAAAATGTACATTATTAAAGGACTATCATGAAGAATTTTAAGCCAACAAATTCAACAATGTAGATGAAGTAGACAAATTACTTAAAAATATAACTCATCCAAATTGACATAAGATAAAACAGAAAATATGAATAGCATCTTATCTATTAAATAAATAAAGTTTATTATTAAAGCGTTTCCTGAAAGAAAATTCTAGGCCCAGGTTGCTTTACTGATGAAATTTATCAAATATTTAAGGAATAATAGTACCAATCTTACTCAAAATCAGACAGCAAATAGAAAGGAAGGAAACGGTCCATTTTATGAAGCCAGCATAATGCCAGTCCCAATAACTGGCAAATATATTAAAAGAAAATGGTAGACCAATATCTTGTGTGAACACAAGTGCAAATCTCCTTAACACAGTATTAACAAATAGAATACTAGCATTATATAAAAATTATAATATAACAGGACCAAGCAGAGTTTAGTCTAGAAATGCAAGTTTTATAACATTTAAAAACCAATCAATATAATTCACCATATTGACAGTATAAAGGGGTAAATCATATAATCATATCAAAATATACAAAAGAAACATTTGACATAATCAGCATTTATTCATGATTATAATGCTAAGTAAACTAGAAATAAAAGGGAACTTCCTCAGTCTAGTAATGGGTATCTATGAAAAAAGTATATCTAACACTATACTTAATGGTGAAATATTGCGTTTTGAATACTTAATGAACATTGAATTGAAGGTTCTAGCTATTGCAATAAAGCAAGCAACAGAAGTTAAAGGTATAAATATCGGAATGGAAGAATTTGAGAACAGCATGCTTGTTTACATAGAAAATCCTAAGTCATCTAAAATAACTACTAGAACTAATAAGTGAATAAAGCCACATGGTACAATATTAGCATAAAAATCAATTGCATTGTTTATACTAGCAGGTTTGGTGGTTCAGCCTGTAGTCCCAGAGGCCGAGGCAAGTGGCTTGCTTGAACCCGCGGGTTCAAGACCTGCCCGGGCAACTTGGCAAGACCTCGTCTCTACAATAAATCAAAAACTAGCTGGGCATGGTAGCGCGCACTTGTAGTTCGGGCTACTTGGAAGGCTGAGGCAGAAGGATTGCCGGAGCCCGGCAGGTTGAGGCTGTGGTGGCCGGGAGCGTGCCGCTGCACTCCAGTCTGGGCGACAGAGTGAGACTCCAACTCAAAAAAAAATTGGTCTAGGGATTCAATGACATGCCAAAAATAATCCCGTCAGACTTCTTTGTAGGAAAGTACGAACTAATCCTAAAATTTATTTTGAAATACAAAGAACCTAGATATCTAAAGCAATCTTTTAAAAAACCACAAAACAAAGAAACTGAGTCAGAAAACTTACTTTACTTGACTTCAACATTTACTGCAAAACTACTGTAATTAAGACCAAGTATCATTGACATGATGATTGACAAATAAAGCAATGGAACAAAGTATAGAGTCTATAAATAGACACATACTTATATAGTCATTTGATTTTTTACAAAGATGCCAGAACAATTCAATGGACAAAGTAAAGACTCTTCAATAAATGGTGCTGAAAAACTCAATATACAAATAGAGACCTCAATCCTTACCTCAAGCCACGTGTCTTAGTCTGGGCTGCTATAACAAAATATCATAAACTAGTTGGCTTATAAACAGCAATAATTTATTTCCTAATGTTCTGGAAGCTGGAAAGTCTAGCATCAAGACTGATAGAATTGGTGTCTGGTGAGGGTTCACTCTATGCTTCATCATAGATGACTGCCTTTTCACTGTGTTCTCATGGTGGGAGGAGTGAACAAGTTCCTTTAGGTCTCTTTTATAAGGGAACTAATCCCATTCATGAGGGTCCCACCCTAGTGGTCCAATCACCTCCCAAAAGCTCCTCCTCCTAATTCTATCAATTTGGGGATTAGGATTTTAACCTACGAATTTTGAGAGGACACAAATATTCAGACCATAGCACCATACAAACAAATTAATGTGTGTAGGGTCATATAACTATTCATAAAACTTAAGCTATAAAACTTCTAGTAGAAAATAGGAGCATATCTCTATGACCTGGGGACAGATAAAATTTCTTGGGCGATCTAACAACAACCACTGGGAAGAGGAGAACCTATTTAGTAAATGGTGCTGAAAAAACTGGCTGACCACCTGCAGAAGATTGAGACAGGACCCCTACCTATCACAGAAATTAACTCTAAATGGATCAAAGACCTAAACGTAAAACCTCAAACTATAAGAATCTTAGAAAACGCAGGAGACACCCTTATGGAAATTGGAACTGGCAACCAATTTCTTATCAGAACCCTAAGTGCCCATACCATAAGAAATAAGATAGACAAATGGGACCTCATCAAACTGACAAGCTTCTGTAAAGCAAAAGAAATCATCAAGAGAGCAAGGAGACAGCCCACAGAACGGGAAAAAATATTTGCCAACCATTTATCCGACAAAGGCCTAACATCTAGGATCTACAAGGAATTCAAATGCACTGAAAGGAAAAACAAACAAACACACAGTCTCATTAAAATGTGGGCAAAAGACATGAATAGGCATTTCTCAAAAGAAGATACACAGACAGCCAACAGACACATGAAAAAGTGCTCAGCCTCACTCATCATCAGAGAAATGCAAATCAAAACCACATTGAGATACCACCTAACCCCAGTAAGAATGGCCATCATTAATAAGACAAACAACAACAGATGCTGGTGAGGATGCAGAGAAAAAGGAACACTTCTGCACTGCTAGTGGGGAATGCAAACTAGTGAAACTTCTTTGGAAGGCAGTGTGGAGGAACTCAAATCATTCTACAAAAAAGATACCTGCACACTTGTTTGTTGCAGCTCTATTCACAACAGCAAAAACATGGAACCAACTGTGTTGCCCATCAAAACTGGACTGGATAAAGAAAATGTGGTACATATACACAATGGAATATTATGCAGTCATAAAGAAGGACAGCCATAAACATATGGACTTTGCAGCAACTTGGATGGATTTAGAGTTGATCATACTCATTGATCTATCACAGACACAAAGAACAGAGTACCATATGTTCTCACTCGTAAGCGAAACTTGAACAATTATCATAATACTATGAGAAAGAGTTGAGGGAAACTGCCAGGGGAGGAAGATACACACCTCATCAACAAGGGTACCTGCGTAATGAACATTTGTATTTCTAACCCTGAATTGTACCCCACATCTTTAAAATAAAATAATATAATAAAAGGAGTTGGAAGAGGAAATAAATAACATACACATGCAATATTGAAGCAATAGTGTAGAACAGTGGTTTTCAAGCATTAGATGCTTCAAATTCACCTGGATGGAGACTTATTAAAACACAGATTGTCAGGCCCTACCTCTGGGTTTCTGATTCAGTAGGTCTTGGGAAAGGCCCAAATATGTATATATTCAGTTGACTCTGATGCTGCTCGTCCAGGGACTTCAACACGAGAGTCACATGTCTTAGAACATAACTGTCTTTAGAGAACATCTGGAAATGTAGCAGTAAGAAGTACAGTTCTGCACATTTAGAGAAAGTATAAGCTTTGGTGTGATTTCTGTGTTCCAAGATGAGTTAGGGAACTGAGGGAGTTACAGAAGAAAAGACGATCCTTACACCATTAAGATTAGGTTTGTCCCTACTTAAAACTCTCCTGTCCTTCCCACCTTTTGTTCCTGGCACATCAAACCCAAGATGACAACAGGGCACACGAGGCCCTTCACAATGTGGCTCCTGCACACTGCTCCAGCCTCACAGTCCTGACCTCTCAGCTGTCTCCACTTGACAGTCTTACAAATTTCACATTGCTGAATTCCGTCTTCTATGCTGACTCATGTCTGCCCCCTACTGTTTCCTCTGCCTAAATGCCCCCATTTTTGTACCCCTCTCGAGTTCTCCTGGTTCCAGAGTCAGACTATCTGGACTCAAATCTGGACTCTGCCACTTCCTAGCCATGTGACCTTGGGTGAGTTGGTTAACTGCTCAGTGTCCTCATCTGTAAAATGGGGGTAATAATGATTCCTTTCTCACAGGATTGTGGTAAGGATTAAATGAGGTAATACTCATAATACATTCAGCACAGAGTCCAGCACATATTTCATACTCAAAAATGTTAAGGAGTTTCATCCCTATTATTATTAATTTTACTGAACTTAGCTTGAGCATTACTTTTGCCAGGAAATCTTGCTTGTCACTCTCAGTACCTTATCCACTAGTATTATTAGTGATTTTCTCTTTCACCTGTACTTCCTCTGTATCTTATACATGCTTCTATTTAATTCCCCATTCCATCACTTCCTTGTTAGCTGTGTGATTGTGAGCAAGACACTCAACCTCTCTGAACCTAGATCTCTTCATCTGTAAAATTAAGATGATAATAGCATAAGAATACCCGTCTCCTAGAGTTATTGCTAATATTTTAAAAGGCAATGCATGAAGAAGATCTTTAGTATAACTCTCAGTACCTTAGTAAGGGCTCAATAAGTGACTGCAATTGTTACTTTGAACCACTTCATACAGTTGTGAGAAATGAAGGAATTGTTCCTTCTCAAGGTAAGGTGCTGATGCTCTTATCTCAGTAATTAGTTGGGAGGAGGAGATGTTTTATCTTTATTATTTCATTCCTTGACTTGACCTCTACGTACCCCCAACCTCATACTGTGTTCTCCCACTGTGCCCATCATCTACCTGGTTTTCCAGCACATACCACACTGTTGCAAGCCTTTCTGACTATTCCTTTTCCTCTATTTGAAATATACTTTCCCACTTCTTCTCTGGCTAATGCTTGCCACTCTCTGGATTGAACTTTTGCCCCAGTGCATGTGTTTTTTACTTCATCAAAAGTAGCTATTATTTGGCTATAGATATATGGCCTTATTTCTGGGCTCTCTATTCTACTCCATTGAGTTGTGTGTAGATTTGTATGTCATTACCATGCTGTTTTGGCTATACAAGGCTGACTATGCTACTATAGCCTTACAGTATAATTTGAAGTCATGTAGCTTGAGGGATATCCTTTTCGATAAGTGGTGCTGACAAAATTGGATTGCCATATATAGAAGGCTAGGACTGAACCTCTATCTCTCACTATATACAAAAGTCAACTCAGATGAATTAAATACTTAAATGGGAACATAAATCACTCTACCAAAAGACACCTGCACATGAATGTTCATTGTAGCACTATTCACAATAGCAAAAACATGGAACCAGCCCAGGTGCCCATTGAAAGTGGACAAGATGAAGAAAATGTGGTACACAACGGAATATTATGCAGCCATAAAGAAGAACAGAATCATGTCCTCTGCAGCAATGTGGATGCAGCTGGAGACCATCATTCTAAGTGAACTATAGCAGAAATGAAAAATTGTATACCGCATGTTCTCACTCATAAGCAGGCCCTGAACATTGGGCATGTGAGCACAAAGGTGGGAATAACAGACACTGGACACTGGTAATGGGAGAAGGGAAGGAGGGGTTATAGGAGGCACACAACCATCCAGTGTGTATGATGTCCACTATCAGGGAGAGAGAAGACTTACTAGAAGCCCAAACCTCACCTACACAGAATTTATTTATGTAGCAAATCCTCACATGTACCCACAATTTTAAAATTTAAAAAACAAATAAATAAATAAAAGAAAAAAAAGAGCCGGGCTCGGTGGCTCAGCCTGTAATCCCGCGCCTTTGGGAGGCTGAGGTGAGCGGATTGCCTGAGCCCGCAGGTTCGAGACCTGCCTGGGCAGCGAGACCTCATCTCTACAATAAATCAAAAAATCAGCCGGGCGTGGTAGCACATACCTGTAATTCCAGCTACTCGAAAGGCTGAGGCAGAAGGATCGCCGGAGCCCAGCAGGCGAGGCTGCGGTGGCCAGGAGCGGCCACTGCACTCCAGTCTGGGCGACTGAGTGAGACTCCAACTCAAAAAAAAAAAGAAAAAAAAAAAAAAGACTTGAATGTAAGATCTGAAACTCTAGAAACACAAGAAGATAACCTACAAAAAAACTCTTCTGGACATTGACCTTGACACAGAATTTATGACTAAGACCTCAAAGGCACAAGCAACAACAACAACAAAAATAAAATGAAAAGCAAGTGGAACTTAAACTGAATAGCTTCCACACAGCAAAAGCACCAACAGGGGAGTGAACTGACAACCTGCAGAATGGAAGAAAATATTTGCAAAATATGCAACTAATAGGGGATTAATATCCAAAATTTACAAAGAACTTGTATAATTCAAGAACAGCACAACAAAAACCACAAATAATCTTATTAAAAATGGGCAAAGGGCATTAATAGACTTTTTTTTTTTTTTTGAGTTGGAGTCTCACTGCCGCCCAGACTGGAGTGCAGTGGCTGCT
>NW_007253210.1:292432-336239 GCF_000164805.1 Carlito syrichta
CAGGCTGAGCTGTCGAGCCCGGCTAATAGACATTTTTAAAAAGAAGACATACAGGGCCGGGCTCAGTGACTCAGCCTGTAATCCCGGCACTTTGAGAGGTCGAGGCGAGTGGATTGCCTGAGCCCGTGGGTTCAAGTCCCACCTGGGCAACTTGGCAAGACCTCATCTCCACAATAAATCAAAAAAAAAAAAAAAATTAGCCGGGCGTGGTAGCGCGCGCCTGTAGTTCCAGCTACTTGGAAGGCTGAGGCGGAAGGATCGCCGGAGCCCAGCAGGTGGAGGCTGCGGTGGCCGGGAGCGACCACTGCACTCTAGTCGGGGCGACAGAATGAGACTCCAACTCAAAAAAAACAAGAAAAGAAAAAAGAAGAAGACATACAAATGGCCATCAAACATATGAAAAAATGTTCATTATCACCAATCATCAGAGAAATGCAAATTAAAGCCACAATGAGATATCATCTCATACCAGTCAGAACTGCTATTATTAAAAATACAAAATATAACAGAGGTTGGTGAGGATGTGGAAAAAAGGGAACGCTTATACACTGTGGGTGGGAATGTAAGTTACTACAACCTCTATGGAAACAAGATGGAGATTTCTCAAAGAACTAGAAATAAAACTACTATTCAATCCAGCAATCCTACTACTGGGTATTTGCCCAAAGAAAAAGAAATCAATATGTTAGAAAGATACCCACACTCATGTTTATCACAGTACAATCCACAATAGCAAAGATACGGAGTCAATCTAAGTGCCATCAACAGATGATTGGAGACATATGTGCACAATGGAATACTACTCGGCCATAAAAAAGAATGCAATAATGTTATTTGCAGCAACATGGATGAAACTGGAGGCCATTAACTTAAGTGAAACAACTCAGAAACAGAAAGTCAAATACCACATGTTCTCACTTATAAGCAGGCGCTAAATAATGTATACACATTGACATAGAGTGTGGAATAGTAGCCAATGGAGACTCAGAAGAATGGGCGGGCAGGAGAGGGCTGAAGAATGAGAAAATACTACGTACCTTATTTGGGTAATGGGTATACTGAAAGCCCTGACTTCACTATGCAATATATTCATGAAACAAAACTACACTTGTACCCCATCCATTTATAAATAAATTTTAAAATATTTAAAAGGATTCAACTTTTAGTGTCATCTGTTCTAGAAGGACTTCCCTGAATTTCCAGATTGAGGTGGACATGCTTATCCCATTATAGTGCTTTTGTCATTTAACTGTTTATGCATCAGTCTCCCCAGCTAGACTTTTAAGGGTCAAGACTATTTGGCTTCACCTCTGTACTCCCAGTCCCTCGCTCAGTGTTTTTTCACACAGTATGGATTCAATGAGTATTTGACCTAAACTGAGGAGAACTTGCTGTACTGGGACAGATTTAAAGTTATTGTTAAAATGTCAACAAGTTGATACAGAAAAGTTACCTTTCCTGAAATTTCTGTATGGAAAACATCTGGGCATTCTTCTAGGGGCAGGAAAGATGGTTAATTTGACCTATGATTCATGAAAAAAATGACATTAAACAAAGCAGGCCTTCAATGCTATGAAAAGCTTAGGGAACACTGCCATCTAGTGATGAAGTTTAGAGGTGTCTGAGAATGAGCTCTGCAGTTCACAGAGAAAACCACTCAACCTGCCTTTACGCAGAGAAAGATGAAAGGCACTCACCCACTGGATTTTGGCAATTGAGGACAATAAAGGTCTGAGTATCTTATTTGTTAGTCACCAAACCCTATTAACGTGTTTAGTTGCTGACAGATGATATTTTCCAAAATAGCCCAGATGGAGTCTATTTGGTTACATTGTAACATTCAGTGTCAGACTATGTGCCTTATTTTTTCAAATGGAAAATATGGTTGGTTCAGATCTGCTTTCAGGCATTATACAAACTAACTGGACACAAGAAGCAATTAAGGAATAAGACACTATTCAATTGGACTCAAGTCATTGACGGGCCTTGTGTTGTGTTTAACAAACATACTCAAATGTATGCATGAGTGTTTTCAGTCATCCTGGGGCTGTCTATACTTTTCTCAGGTATCCTCAAAGAATTTTGGAATACACTGCCCTTAGAATCATACTGAACCCGTTCTAACACCAATAAGAAGCAATGCATATAATCTACCACACTGCCAGCAGCTGAATGTATATACTGCATTTGGAGTCAAACTGATTTGCCTTCAGATCACTGTTCTATCACTTAGTAGCTGTGTGACCTTGGGCAAGTGGCTTAGCCTTTCTGTGCCTCTTCATCTGAAAAATAAGAGGGAAAATAATACCCATCTTATTCAGGTTCTATGAGGATTAAGTGAAACACTAGGAATAATGTAGGGCAATTTAGTAAGTGCTCGTATTTTTAAATAGGTACTTTGCCACAAGTCTTTTACTATCCTGAATTGAAGCAGGAAAACTCATAGGCGATATAATTACCTTCTATGTATATAATTTTATATATTTGTATACATATATAGAGGGAAGGAAGGAGGTGTAGGGGGGGGGAGAAAGAGAGAGAGAGAGAGGGAGAGGCCTAACTGTAGGGTAAAGGAGGAATAAGAGGAAATTATTGGTAATAAATCATGAATTTCCATCTGCAAAGATTCAGGCCATACCATGCTAGAAGACCTAAAGAAACAGGCAGAGGCCGGGCTCTGTGGCTCAACCTGTAATTCCAGCACTTTGGGAGGCTGAGGTGAGTGGATTGCCTGAGTCTGGGTTCAAGACCCGCCCGGGCAACTTGCTGAGACCTCATCTCAATTATAATACTACTACTACTACTAATAATAATAATAATAATAAAAATAGCCAGGCGTGGAAGTGCGGGCCTGTAGTTCCAGCTACTTGGAAGGCTGAGGCAGGATGATGGCCAAAGCCCAGCAGGTCGATGCTAGGGCGGCCGTGAGCACCCCACAGCACTCCAACCTGGGCGATGGAGTGAGAATTCAACTCAAAAAAAAAATAAAAAAGAAAGAAAGAAACAGGCAGAAACTCGCACCTATGGATGCAAACATTACAAATCCAGACACATACAGGGGCATTGAATTACTGACTCAATTACCATGAGCAGCATTGCTGTTAGCAATGTGATCTTCAAAAATGTTAAACAACTCTTGGGAGAGTTCTGAACAAAACAGAGCACAGTTTTTCCTCACTCTACATGGTAGTTGTATTCCTGGAAATTTCAGTGTACTAAAATAAAACCATGCAAAAAATACTTTGTGCTTATGTGTGAAGCAGAATTTTGTTTTAGGCACAGATAATTATTAACATTTTTTTAGCCCACATAAATAACTGGGTGGAAGGTGGCATTCAGAAGTTGAGCAGAATACAGTGTGGGACTGTCTAGCATATTAACGACGTCTAGCATCCAGGCCTCTCATTCACTAAGTGCTCGCCGCCATCCTTGTAGAACCAATCCCTGCCTTATACACACTCACATGTACACAGAAACACTGAATTAGACAGAAACAGACACAAAGTCTCAAGGGGAAACTGAGTCAGAGCCCTAATATTCATTCCAGGGCTGGCCTGGAAGAGAAGAATCCAAGAATGGAGACTGAGCCGTGGGTGGAATAAGAAGGTTCTTAAAGCCTGTGGATTCCTCCCACTGTGGGAGCTTTTCTGTCCTCTCAATGAATCCTGCTTTAAAAACAAAAACAACAACCCCCCCACCACCACCAAAAAAATAACCTATAGATTCAGTTATGTTTTGAGTCTGGATGAGGCATGAAGGGAAAGGGGTGGAGGAGGGGCTCAAGGGAGTCAGGATGGGGAGGATGGTGGGGAGCGTGGTATTCAGATACTGAGGATTGAAGAAAGGCTGGGAGTCATTGCTAGTGTCAAGGCCCATGACAAAATAGAGACTCTGGAAAGGCAGCAAATTGGGAATCTTGAAGACAGACAACAATCAGAATTGAACTAACAGGCAAAGAAAACTGAATACAGCCAGAGTGTCTTCCATTCAGCTGCTTTAAAAATGCACATTTGGAGTCTGACAGCCCTGAGTTCAAATCCCGGTTTTGCTACTTACTGTGTGATCTTGGAAAAGTCACTGCACATTTCAAAGCCTTGCATTGCTCTCATCTGGAAACTGAAAATACTGATGGTGTCTGCTTCCTCCCTCCAGTGGTGGTTGTGAGAATGACACTGGAGACTAAAATTAGGGGCACTATGGTACATGTGCAATGTAGGCCAGCTGTTGTTAATTACTACCTTCCCTGCCAAACGTCCCCTGGGTGCGGGCAAGCTCCACGGAGGGGATCTAAACCCAAGGAAGAAGCAGCAAGGGGCTGAGCTGGACACACTGGCATTTTTTTTAATCCAGTCCTCTATTGATGGGCAACACAATTGGTTCCATGTTTTTGCTATTGTGGATAATGCTGTGATAAACATGCATGTGCAGGTATCTTTTTCATAGAGTGATTTGAGTTCCTCCGGGTATATTCCTAGTCCATCCTTCTATGTGTCCACACCTCAGTGAGTGGCAAATTACCATCCACCTGTTCAAGACAGAAGCCTGCAGATGGTTGTTGACCTTCTCTTCCTCATGCCTCACAGTCCTGCCAATGTTTCCTCTGACATTTCTCATGTATCTGCTGTCTCTCCTCCATCCCCACTGCCAGTGTGTTCAGTTCCGCCCCTTGCCGCTTCTCCCTTGGGTTTAGATCCTCTCTGTGGAGCTTGGCTGCACCCAGGGGGATGTTCTCCTGGGACTCTGCTTGGATAAACCCTTGGTGACTGGGTAGCAATGGGCAGGACAGCTTTTCAACATGCGTGGGAGCAAATGAAGTCCAAAGTGGGACTATGGACAAGAACTTTAAAAGATAATAATAGAGGTATCACATGGCAAGGCAAGCTACAGCATCGTGATTAAGCCCACAGATTGTGGAGTCAGGCTTCCTGGGTCGAAATTCTGATTCTGCTGCTTACCAGCTGTCTGACTATGGGTAAGTTACTTTACTGCTCTGTGCCTCAGTTTACTCATGTCTGAATGGAAATAAAAACAGCATTTGGGGAGGTGGAGGCAAGAGGGTTGTCTGGGTTCAGGGGTTGGAGACCAACCTGGGCAACGTGGCAAAACCTCATCTCTACAATAAATAAAAAATTTAGTCGGGCATGGTGGTATGTGCCTGTGGTTCCAGCTACTTGGAAGGCTGAGGCGAAAGAATTGCCTGAGTCTAGCAGGTCGAATCTGCGGTGGCCATGAGCGTGCCACTACACTCCAGCCTGGACAACAAAGGGAGACTCCGACTCAAAAAAAAAAAAGTACCTATGTCAGAGAGTGGTTGTGAGGTTTAAACAGTTTACTACTACATGTAAAAGGTTTAGAGTGGTGCCAGGCACATAGAAGCATAAAAAATATTTGTTAACGTATATTTGAAAATGTAAGATAGAGTCAAGCACAGCTGTAAGAAAGTAGATTGCACCAAGGCCATAAACAAGGTGCAGGCAGGGTCCACAGAGCCACTCAAAGCCCCTTCGTCCACCAGGAGCTTAGAGGTAGTTACCAGGAAAGGCCTTTCCTGATGGGTAATTGTGGTCCACGTGGGCAGAAGCAGCCAGCTGCCTTAAAGGTACCAGGCTGAATTGGGCTAGATACCACCTCGTCACACCCCCTCCACCAACTCCTGCCCTCCCAAAGGCAGTCTTTTTCAGGTTTGCATGACAAAAACCTACAGTCCTTTCCACAACAATCTAAATCTCAATTAAATTGTTTCTTTTGCTTCCTGGTTCTTGGCAGCAGTGAGCCAGCAAGTGTAGAAAACTAAAGTCGTGCTGGACAGAAGGCAGGGATTGCTATATAACCTTAAGAGTTCTAAGGGATCCCTTCTCCTGGTGAGTGAATTTCTATTGTGCTTGACTTCACACAGATGCCCCAGGCAGGTAGAAAGAACTGCCAAGGAACTGTCCTTTTTTGCAATGTTCATTTACCAGTGTAAGCCTTGCTGCAGTAGTCCCAGGGATGGCTGAACCGAGGACTCGATGGAGTACAGAAACAGTAAAAACAAACTCTGATACAGAGGGGCTCCATATTTGGCTCATCAGCTGTCTGAAAGGTTGAGGCATTGTGTAAGTTGGAGATCCTATGACCAGACGTAGGAAATGCCAAAGAAAGGTTCAGAATGATGGAGTTTTGTATTTACCCTCCTGAATTTGTGTTGATGGCCTGAAAGTCTAACTCTGCCCTGCCCTGGGTTCCTTGGGGGTTCATCCAAGAGATTGAGAATTACCAGAATTACGAAGGGTTCCATATGGTCACAGAACTGACACTGGCAGAGATAGAGCTCTTGATTTTTTCTTCTTACAAAGCTTACTGGCCGGGCTCGGTGGCTCAGCCTGTAATCCCAGCACTTTGGGAGGCCGAGGCAAGTGAATTGCCTGAGCCTGCAGGTTCGAGACCCACCCAGGCAACTTGGTGAGACCTCATCTCTACAATAAATAAAAAATTAGCCGGGCATGGTAGCGCGCGCCTGTAGTTCCACCCACTTGGAAGGCTGAGGTGGAAGGATAGCGGAGTCAAGCAGGTCGAGGCTGCGGTGGCCAGGAGCGTGCCACTGCACTCCAGTCTGGGCGACAGTGTGAGACTCCAACTCAAAAAAAAACTAAAAAGTTTACTGGGTACCTGCTGGACAGGTAGAAGGTCTGATGAAGTCTGGCCAAAATTCATGCAGGAATGGTTGTGGAGACAACTGTTAGAAAAACCCTGAGATATGTAAGCTGCAGATGCCCAGAGGATAGTAGAAATTTGGCTTGGTTGCCCCGGAAGAGGCCAGGAACAAAGAAGCAGGGTGAAGCTGAGAGGCAGAATTCCTGGGTGATGTTACATTTGACCAGAATATTTGCATATGACATATGTGAACTCTTATGTGTACCTCAATGGTTATTACTTTTCTAAATCACAGGATAGGGTAGGGTACATTCCTGCTAGGGCTGACTTGAGCCTTGTAAATTGGCTGGGGCAGGGTCCATAGAGCCATCCAAAGCACCTTCATCTACCAGGGGCTGGAGGTAGTTACCAGATGTCCCGAGTTTTGCTAGTGTCCGATAAACTGTGTTTCAGCAAGGGTGGGGCCTGAAGCTCGGTTCAAGTCCTGAGCAGCTTCTGGCTTGGTTACCCCTTTACTAGCAGCCAGTGCCGAGCTTTCTGCTAGACAGGCAGACTAAACCCACATTTAGAGTCCCAGGAAATCAGGGCCATAGGAAAAGTTTAACTTTAATGGCCTTATCCAGAATTTTGCAATCAGGAAATCTAGAAATAAGTCACTGGAATTTCAGCAAAATTATGTACAGTTTAACTTTACTTTCATTTTGGATTACACATGAGGGGAGACATCATAGTCTTTTTAGTGCCTTAAGGCCTCTGAAGGTCCTAACTGGGCCTTGACAAGTCCTGCATATTCTGAAGAGTAACTATACTACATTACTGATATACTTTGACAAAGTTCCCTCCTGGCCACCAGTTCACGCAATTGCGCCATCTTGTGGCACATGCTGCGCTGTGGGGAATAAGTTTTTAACCTCTTCCAACCTCTTATTTTGGGGGGTGGGGAGTGAGGGTGAAGAGAGAATGGTTTCCTGTGGCAATGGTGAGGAGATGAGGCCTGACTTCATGGTGCCACAGTTAGCCTCATATCAAACTTTTTGCTATATATTGCTAGCTGTTTTAGCAACCTGACCTTGTTCCTTCCCCCTTCCCCCCACAGCCCCATCCCCACCAAACCTTCCCAATATGGATCCCTTAGCACAAATATACAGATACACACATCCCAGTTTTTGAACAGAACTAGATAGAATTCCTAAGATCTGGGATTCTTGACTTTTAGGAGCCATGGAGCCCTTTGGCTGGCCTGTGAAGGTAACAGAACTCTTTCTTAGACTCATGTTTTTAAATGCCTAGAACAAAATGCATAGGAATAAAAAGGAAGCCTATTATATTGAAATACGGTTGTCAAATTATTAAAAATGAATTTGTGATGTAGTTATCACACATTAATTAACAAGATCTAGCAGCAGGTCTCTACTACTGTAGTTTCGAAGTAGTCATGAGCATAGACAGCATTTGAAGACGCTGTAATACAGCTGTTGTAATGTGATATGCAGCCATCTGTGACTTCTATTGATGACACAGTCACAGGTACTGCTAATACCGCTGCAGGCTGTTGTTTATGTTTCCAATTGCAGGGAATGTTACACTGAATGGAAGGAAACTGAAATTAGAGGTTAGTCAAGACAAAGACATGTTTTCTGCATCCAAGTTCTCAGATCCCATCTGTGGATGAACCCCATAAATGGAGACCAGGTTAAGCCCTGCCTTAGAGCATCTCCGGATGAGGGGCTGCAAACTGCAGCCCTGACTACTCCCTCAGCAGGCTCTTAGAACATACTGAAAGGGAACCGACCAGCTGCTAGGGCAGCCCCTCCTCCCTGTTTCTTACTCCCCTATGTTCAGAGTCCTGCACAAAGCAGGATGCCAGAGACAGCTGCGGCTTTAGATTTCATTTTTCTGGAGTCACTTCCTCTTTTTTCCAGTGGGTGGCGTAGAGGCAGAGCTAGAGATTCCTTGTCAGCTGCACCCTGAGGCATCACCATCCACAGAGGAACAGCTCTGGCCTCTCAGTGGTGGCTAACTTAGCTACCAAGATGAACACTTACCAAGAGAAATCTGCCTTTTCCGTTTCCCAAACAGCAGGTGATGACACTGAGAAGCTGGGCAACCTGTTTGACTACCAGCTCCTTGGGGTTTGGAGGCTGAAACTGGTCCACCTAGGAAGAGGTAAAACAGCTCGGGTTGAGGGCTGCTCCTATAGGGCTAGAGGAAGAATGAGCATTCCTACTGAGACAAGCTGGACCACAACATACTGGAGGGCCAGCCAAGCCAGTTTCCATTGGAGAAAAACAAAAGTAGGATACTAGAAAGACTCAGTCTCAAACTCACGTTTAAGATCCAGAGGTTGCACAAGAAATCAATCAAGGGATAAAAAAGTCAGAAGGTCATAGGCAGAAATAAGAACAGAGAAGTCTGCAAGGTAATTGTCCTGATGAGGGATGGGTCATAGTAGCTTACCACTGTGGATCAGCAGGTGTGTCCGGTAGGAGCAGGAAAAGCTGACCTCAAAGGTTCAGAGTGAAGGAGTCTGGGGATGCAGGAAAGCATCTAGGGGGTGTCAAAGTTGCTATGACAGGGGACACTAGGAGTAGTTACATGTGAATTCAGCAGTTGTGAGGTCTGAGGCTTTTAGACTTATTTATGTACTCCTTATGCCTAAGGAGGTTGCATGACATTATGGGTAGGCATGCAGGCACTGAAACCACACTGCTTAGCTTTATATCTCACCTCTGCTTGTTACCAACTGTGTGGTCTTAGACAAGTTATTTAACCTGTCTGTGTCTCTGCTTCCTTATATGTAAAATGGGGATAAAAACAATACTCAACTGGTTATTGGTTACTGTAAGAGTTAAAATTAGGCAATACAGGTAAAGAGAGTAGGACAGTGCCCAGTGCACTGTATAAATTCAGGATCTATTAGCTGCTATTATTATATTCTGCCAAGAAGTAGTAGAGTTGAGTGGTTAAAGGTGTAGGCTCTGAACTCAGAGTAAGTTAGGTCCTAGCTCTGTCATATGTTCTCTGTGTGACATTAGACAAACTACTTATCCTCTCTGAGTCTCAGTTGCCTTATCTATAAAATGAGAATAATACTACCTGAATTCACTAGGTTGTTGTGAAGATTAAATGAAATAATATGTATAAAGTGACTGGCACACACATAAAGCACACTCAGTGTTAACTCTATTGACTTGTGGATGGCAAACGAGTAGATTTGAAGCATGTCCTCCAAATTCAGTAGTTGATAAAGAAAAAAATAGAAGGATACAAAAGATATTATTGATGATGGTTTCCTTTAGTAGATGGGAGGTGAGAAATAAGTTTTCTAAAAGCACAATTAATCTGGTGCATTTTTGAACTTCTTAAACTTTTTTGTCACTTGAAAATTACAAAATTCAGGAAATACTAATAGGTTATCAGTAATTATGGGTCATCTCTAATCACTTATCTTTTTTTTTTTTTTTAAGGGAAAGGCCATGAATTGGGGCCATTGGTCAAAACATTTCATTCTGAAGACTGTGGTGCAGCACCCTTTAGATGAAGGTGGTAATCAGTACAAGGAAAGATGTGGGTCATCTTTGTAAGAATACTGACAATAGCTGCTGTTTTGTGGTCTGAGAATGGTGTTAGTGTGTCAGAATGTCCGAGATGGTGTATCTCAAATTGTGGGCACTGGGTCAGCTGCATCAGAATCTCCTGAAGGGGCTGTTTGAAAAGGCAGATCCTTGAGCCCCACCCTGGATCAGAACTTCCGTGGGTTGGGCCCAGGGACATGTATTTTTAATTACCTCCCCAGGTCATTCTAACGCACCCTAAATTGTGAAACCCATTGATGTAAAAATAAGAACAGAGTCTTTGCTTCAGATAGACCTGAGCTCAAAAATCCAGTGTAGCCATTCTCTGGAGGTGCCGAAGCTCCCACTTTGGACATGTATCCTTACCAACTTGCTGCGTGGACTCCAAGATCCCCTGTTATACAATCCTGTCTCAATTGTACTGGCTCAATTGCATAACTGCCTTTTCCCTGCCTATGGTTAGAGGAAAGGCCTTTATCTCTTTGTGTGCTTGGCCTCTTCTCTCCATTACTGCACATGTGCAATTATCTGGTGGGCAGACATTTTGTCTCCTTTCCTTCCTAGTCTCCTGTCATGAAATAACTGCCCATCCTCCTCCCCAAACATGGTTGCTAGGTATTTGGAATTTACTGCTCTAATCAATCAGGGGGCTGATATTGTTTACTTGACTATTGCTTTATCTAGCTCACTGCCCTTGAACAAGCTCCATTCAAGTGCATTCATACATTCAAGTGCAAAAGCCTCTCTAGGTCTCAGAATACAGGGGAAGATGTAGAAGGAAATAATGACTGTTTAGCTAGCAGGATTGTTTTGATTATTACACGATGTAATGTGCATAAAATGCCTAGCACAGTTCCTAGCTGCTGTTATCAAATTATGTGCAGGATCCCCTTTCTGGCACTGGTGTGGGATTTTGTTATCTCCCAAGTCTGTTCCTGTCTCTGGGACTCAATGTCCACATCCGTAAAGCCACGAGGGGAAGGTTGGGTGCATAATCTCTGAGGCTCCTCCCAACCTTGCCATCTTAGACTTCTCTATGTGGAGTTGTCCAAAGGACAACTTTGAGTTGGCCCCAGGGAAGCCACCCAGGTCACCATCAGGCAACAAACGCTTCTGAGCTGGGTCTTGAAGGATGAGTAGGAGTCCGCCTGCATAAACTGCTATGCAAAACTTCCTCTACTCATGCAAAACTTGCTCTACTGTCTTGCAGCTAGTTGACTGCCCTCTCCATCCTCCTCCCCTTTGCCTTACCAGCACAATTGTTCGTATTTTCAAGAGCATGTCTCTCAAAGGCCTTTTCCATGCAAGCTCTCACTAGCTCATGTGGATATTCCTTCTCCCCTTTATATCTCTCAGCTGTACCTTACCTAGGGCTATTTGTAAGAGCTGTTTCATCAGTCTAGCAAACTCATGACCAGAAATAACAATGGCTTTCAAACTTTAATGTGCATTGGAACCACTTGGGGTATTGTTAAATACGTGGTGCCACCTTAGAACATACTCAATCAGTATCTTCAGGGATAGGGCCTGGGCTTCCATACCAGGCATCGCAAAGTGTACTTGGTTCATAGAACACCTGCATCAGAATTGCCTGCAGAGCTTGCTTAAAATGGAGATTCCTGAACTGTGCTCTAGACCTCCAGAACCAGATTCTAAGCTTAGGGCTGATTATTTGGCTGTACTACAGCAGTGGTTTTGTCACTTGTGAACTACAAAAGTCAAGAAATAGGTTATCAATACTTATGGGCCATCTATAATCACTTATACCTTTTTGTATTTAAAAGGGAAAAGCCATAATGATTTCCTTTAGTAGATGGGAGGACAACTTTGAGTTGACCCTAGGAAAGTTGTTCTATCTACTAAAGGAAACCATTATCAATAATATCTTTGGTACCCTTTCATTTTTTTCTTTATCACCTTGGAGCTTGTTAGAAAGGCAAATTCATGGACCCCACTCCAGACCTACTGAAACAAAATTCTGGAGTAGAGCCAGACTTCCATTTGATTCTGATGCAGACTCAAATTTGAGAGCCACTGTGCTAAGGTATCACCACTCCCACATCCCATCCATTAGATGCCACATCATAATGGTTCAGAGTCTCCACCACTTGCTGCCAGGTACAGAAGTCAGTTACTACTACCTCCTGATAAGATTCCAGCAAGCTTAGGCTCACAACATTTTCTGGGCAGAACCTTTTCAGGGATGCTTTTGTGGCAGGATGGTCACTATGTCAATAGTAGAGGTGTCTGTCTCCACATATCATAGGTGAACCAGGTCAGGGCATGCCAGAACTGGGTGAAGGTGAATAGGCCTCAAACATAGCTGGAGTCAGAGGAAGCTTCATTTCTTCTTAAAGAGATTATTCATAGAAGTGTTGAAGCTAGGAAAATCGACAAGATCGCCAGGTGATAACTCATAACCCCCAGAAATCTCTGTTATCCCCTTGTTGGTTCAGGAATCTTGCCACTTTACATCTAGGAATGCCATGTTCATCCTCAGCTAGGACATGACTTAGAAATTCATCCTCTGTGTTTTCATGTATGCATTTTATGGACCACTTTATTATTTTAATGTGTCACTTATACTTTTTATATGCCAAGAACTATAATGAGGGCTTTACATAGATTATCTCATTAAAATTCTTACGTCAACCCTGTGAGTCATGCAAGAAATTGAGGCTCAAGAAAGCTTGTTCAAGGTCGTACTCTTAGTAAGTCACAGAACTGAGATGTGAAACTAGTTTTATTTTACTCCAAAGCTTATGTTCTTAACTATGCATTCATTTACTTGTTCTATCATTCATTTATTCATTCAAGTATTTGTTGAACAAATAGTGTAAGACAGACATGGTCTAGGTATTAGGCATTCAGTGGTGAACATGAGCAAGATAGATAAAAATCTCTACTCTCTTAGAACTTTCACTCTAATGCAGAAGACAGACAATAAACTAGATAATTAAGTGAAGTATACTACATAGTATATAAGATAATTGTAAGCGCCAAAGGAAAAAAAAGAAAGCCAAGAAATGGCAATATGAAATGTTTGGAAGGGAGGAAGTAAAAATAAAGTGGCCAGGAAAGATCTTATTGAGCAGGGACATTTCAGCAACACCAAAGCAAGTGATGGAGCAGCCATGCAGATATCTGGGAGAAAAGCATTCAAGGCAGGGAAAACAACAAGTGCAAAATCTCTGAGGTGGCAGAGTACCTCAGAGTACATTTCATATAAATGGAGAGTTATATACTATGTGGCCTTTTGTGACTGGTGAGCTAGAGAAATAGCAAAGTGGCTTTTGTGACTGCAGCAGAACAAATGTGTGTGTGTGAGGGGGAATAATAGGGGATGAAGTCAGAGATAATTGATAGACCAGATCATATAGAACTTCTAGGACTTTGTGTCTTATTCTAAGTGAGACTGAGGCATGGCGTCTGACTTAGGTTTTAACAGCATCACCCTGTCTACTGCATAAGAACAAACTGAATGAAGACACAGGCTACTGAAACAATTCAGCAAACATGATGAAGTTAGAAAATAGTTTGAAAGTTTCTCAAAAGGTTAAGCTTAGAGTCACCATATGATCCAGCACTTCTGGACCTAAATATATACCCAAGAGAAATGAAAACATTTGTCTACACAAAAACTTGTAAATGAATGTTTAGCAGCATATTTCATAACAGCCAAAAAGTAGAAACAAGCCCAATGTCCATCAACAAAAAAAATGGATAAACAAAACATGGTACATAAATACAGTGGGCTATTATTTGACCATAAAAAGGAGTGAAGTATTGATCCATGTTACAACATGGATGAATCTTTAAAAAAAACATTTTGTGGCCTGGCTTGGTGGCTCAGCCTGCAATCCCAGCACTTTGGGAGGCCGAGGCGAGTGGATTGCTTGAGCCCATTGGTTTGAGACCAGACTGGACAACCTGGCGAGACCTCGTCTCTACAATAAATAAAAAATTAGCCAGGTGTGGGAGCGCGCACTTGTAGTTCTGGCTGCTTGGAAGGCTGAGGTGGAAGGATCGCCGGAGCCCAGCAGGTCGATGCTGGGGTGGCTGTGAGTGTGCCACTGCACTCCAGCTTGGGCGAGGGAGTGAGACGCCAACTAAAAACAAAAACAACAAAAAACAAAAAACATTTTGCTAAGTGAAAGTAGCCAGTCACAAAAGACTACATAGTATACAGCTCAATTTATATGAAATGTCCAGAACAGGCAAATCTATAGAGACAAAAAGTTCATTTGCGCTCATTTAAGACTATGAGAGTGTGGGGAATGGGCAAGTACATGGGTGGCAGCTAAAGGGTACAGGGTTTAAAGAAGTGAAAAATCTCTATAAGGAAAACTACAAATAGGAAAAAAAGTCTTGAAATTCATATAGAATCAGAAAAGAGCCTGAGTAGCTAAAGCAATCTGAGCAAAAAGAACAAAGATGGAGGTATCACACTACCTGTTTTCAAATTGTACTACAAAACTGTAGTAACCAAAACAGTATGGTACTGGCATAAAAACAGACACAAAGACCAATGGAATAGTATAGAGAAGCCAGAAATAAATCCACATACTTACAGCCAACTTGTTTTCAACTAAGATATCAGGGACATACATTGGGGAAAGCACAGTGTCTTCAATAAATGGTGCCAGAAAAACTGAATATCCATATGCAGAAGAAAAAAACTAGATCTCTATTTTTCACCATATACAAACATCAACTCAAGATGAACTAAAGACAAATGTAAGACCTGAAACCATGAAATTACCAAAAGGAAACAGTAGGAAAATGCTACAGGACATTGATCTGGGCAAATATTTGGGGGGGTGATACCTCAAAAAACAGAGGCAACAAAAGCAAAAATAGATAAATGGAATTACATCAAGTTAAAAAGCTTCTGCACAGCAGAGGAAACAACGAAGTGAAGAGACAACCTATAGGAAAAAATATGTGCGAACAACCCATCTGACAAGGGATTAATAACCAAAATATATAAGAAACACAACTTCAGCAAAACCCAAATAATCTAATTTAAAAATTGGCAAAAGAGCCGGACTCGGTGGCTCAGCCTGTAATCCCGCGCTTTGGGAGACCGAGGTGAGTGGATTGCCTGAGCCCGTGGGTTCGAGACCTGCGTGGGCAACTTGGCGAGACCTCATCTCTACAATAAATCAAAAATTAGCCGGGCATGGTAGCGTGCGCCAGTAGTTCCAGCTACTTGGAAAGCTGGGGCCCAGCAGGTTGAGGCTGCAGTGGCCGGGAGCGGCCACTGCACTCCAGTCTGGGCAACAGAGTGAGACTCCAACTCAAAAAAAAAAAAAAAAAATTGACAAAAGAGCTGAACAGATATTTCTCAAAAGAAGACACACAAATGACTCATGAGTATATGAAAAGAGGTTCAACATCACTAATAATCAGGGAAATGCAAATCAAAACCACAATGAGGTATCACCTCCCCCCAGTTAGAATGGCAATTGTCAAAAACAAGCAAACACAAAACAATAACAAGAAACAAAAATAACCAATCTTGGTGATGATGCAGAGAAAAGGGAATGCTCCTACTCTGTTGGTGGAAGTGTAAACTAGCACAGTCATTATGGAAAACAGTATGGAGGGTCCTCAAAAAATGAAAATAAAACTATCATATAATCCAGCAATCTAACTGGGCATACATTAAAAAGAAATAAAATCAGAACATGAACGAGTTTTGCACTTTCATGTTTATTGCACCAGTATTCAAAATAACCAGGAAATGGATTCAAACTGAGTGTCCATCAATGGATAAAGAAAACATAGATAGATAGATAGATAGATAGATAGATAGATAGATAGATAGATAGATAGATAACTACTCAGCCATAAGAAGAATAAAGTTCCATCATTTGCAGCAAAATGGATGAAACTGTAGGTCATTATATTAAGTGAAATAAGCCAGACACCGAAAAAGAAATACCGCATGTTCTCACTCATATGTGGGAGTCAAAAAAGTGGATCTCATGAAGATAGCTGAATGATGGTTACCAGAGACTGGGAAAGGAGGGGAGAATGACGAGAAGTTGGTTAAAGTGTACAAAGGTACGGTTAGACAGAAGGAATAAATTATAGTATTTAGTAATACATTAGGGAAATTATAGTTAGCAATAATTTATTGTATATTTCAAAATAGCTAGAAGAATTGTAATGTTCCCAACACAAAGAAAAGATAAAACTTTGAGGTGATTAATATCCCAATTACTTTGATTTGATCATTACATATTGTATACAGGTATCAAAATATCACATGTATCCTCAAAACATGTACAACTATTATATATCAATAAAAATAACTTTAAGGATACAGGGCTTCTTGGGGGGGGTTATAAAAATGTTATAAAATTTACTTTGGTGATGGTTTCAAAACTCTGAGGATACCAAAAACCATTCAATGTACATCTTACTTTTATTTATTTATTTTTTGAGTTGGAGTCTCACTCTGTCACCCAAGCTGGAGTGCACTGGCACGTTCACGGCCACCCCAGCATTTACCTGCTGGGCTCTGGTGATCCTTCTGCCTCAGCCTTCCAAGTAGCCGGAACCACAAGCGCACGCTAACACACCCAGATAATTTTTGATTTATTGTAGAGAGGAGGTCTTGCCAAGTTGCCCAGGCTGGTCTTGAACCCGTGGGCTCAGGCAATCCACTTGCCTCAGTCTCCCAAAGTGCTGGGATTACAGGCTTGAGTCACAGTGCTCAGCCTGAGCATACATTTTAAATGAATGAGTTGTATGGTATGTGGATTTTATCTCAATAAATTTGATTTTTAAAAAAGATAATGGAAGCTCAGACCATGGTAGAAACAGTAGCAGAGATGAGAAGTAGTTGAGTTCTAGATATATTCTAAAGGCGAAGTGGACAGGGTGTGCTGACATGCTGGATGTGGTATGAAAAATAAAGGAACCAAGGATGAGTTCAAGTTTTTTTTAAATTGAGGAACTTTAAGGGTGAAGTTGCCACTAATTGATATTGAGAAGTCTATGCGAGAACCAGGTTTTGTAGGGTAGAGATGGAGCTCATTTTTGAACATGTTAAATTTGAGTTGCTTATTAGAAATCCAAGAAAAGAGTCAAGTAGGCAGCCAGAGTTATAAGTCTGGTGTTCATAGAGAAAGTCCAGGCTAGAGATGCAGATTTGAGAGTCAACAGCACAGAGTCTGTAGTTTGTGCAGTATTGTGCCATATAGTCTCCCATGTATGTGGTGGTCCTTCTGTAGTCATTCCACAACTGCCTGACTAGGGCCTCAGAGGAGACCAGATCTTGGGAGTATGTCAATATGTCCTTGAAGAAACCAATCAGTTCCAGTCTTATGGATGATGCTATTCATAAAGTATAGATTTATCACTGAGGCATTGCATATTCCAAAGAGAATCATTAAATAGTTTAAACCTAAGAAGGTACTCATATAAAAGTCCACCCTTTATTCATTTCCTCCCTGATTTAGAGAGGATTATGTGCATCCCCTGGGTTCAGGAGTGATTACTCTGGTACTGAGTGAAAAGATTGTGATCCTTTATTATCACTGTTTTGATATTCTAAGCAATTCAGCATATCCTCAATTTTATTCTCTTCTTTTTCATAAAAAGTCTTGGGGAGAGGAGGTAGAGAGGCTTGCTCTTTTTTTTCCCCCCCAAATATTTTGAGATTATAGGTCAGTGGTTGCCAGGATGCTATACTACATTAGAAAGGAAGGGTACAATATCTTAGAAAAAATGAAGGCTTCATACAGAGGGAAGTGCAGTGGGAACTCACCCATCTCAGTTCCAAGAAGATCTCTGAGGAACTGCATATCTACCTGGCTAGGTGGAATCTGTGGCCATCTTGTGGGCACAGTATGCAACAAAAATATGAGTTAGTTGGAGATCTAGAAGCTCACAACCCATAAGTGATAAGAGTTCCTGGCTAGGTAAGACCAAGTAAAAGTAAATATGTTGGATTAAGGAAAGTTCTATCCATTCAATATGGCCTATAAACTGTATGCTTTGTGAGCATAGGGATTGTGTCTTAGCAATTTTAATACCAGTGTACTTCCTCTCACAGAGTGCTGGGGCGAGCCCAGTCTGGGAGTGTTAGCCAAATGAGCCAGTGCTGGGGCTAGAGTCATGAGGAACAGAAGACACCTCTTTTCCTCACCCTGATTTAACCAGGAACATAGAGTAAAAGCAAAGAGTTCAAATTATAAAGAACAGGTCAAGTCAAATGAACCAAGTACAAACTTCAATCAGAAAGGGAAAGAATGAAACCAAAACCAAGAAAGAGTATCCAAAGTTGGAATGGAACTGACCTGGCAAATTTAAGCCAACTATGATGTTCAAACCAGACCCCCGGGACACCATTATCTGGGTCTGTCACACTCCCTCTCCAGCTCCTATCCTGCTGAAGAGGAGTATCAGGCTTAATGGTAAACCTATAACATGGAAGAAAAATTATAGGAAACCATCTTCTATTCTAGAAATGTATGGGAACTCATTAAGGTTTTCCACTGGAAATCAAACCAAGTATGTCCCTTTCATGAGTTGTTCATTAACAGTGTAGTGGGGGTTGAAAAATGGGAATTAGAATGAGGCTACCTAATGATTTCCAAGAGTTAATGAATGCAGTAGGGCAGATCCAGAGGAGTGGTGAGTGATCACTCCTCCTTGGGAACGCCAGGCAGCCTCATTAAGTGTTTAACTGAGTCTTAGAAAACAAGTACATGTCCTATAGGAGGTGGAAGCAATATGAATAAAGGTGAGATGGACAACCCAGGAGAACTGTAAAAGGTCACCATTGCTGGAGGAGCTGAAGATGGAGGCCAAATCACAGAGCAATGCTTTTCTTTTTTTTTTAACTTCAAAATTTTTTACTTTAAAGATATGGGATATATTCCAAGGTTAGGTATACAAATGTTCACTATGTAGTTACCCTTGTTGATGAGGTGTGCCCCTTCCCCTGGCAGTTTCCCTCAACTGCCAATCCCATCCCCCTCCCCTGGGAATTTCCCACAACTACTGGCTCCTTTCTTTTTTTTGCTTTTTTTTTTTTTTTTTTTTTGAGCTGGAGTCTCACTCTGTCACCCAGACTGGAGCGCAGTGGCATGCTCCTGGCCACATCAGCCTCAACCTGCTGAGCTCCGGCGATCCTTCCTCCTCAGCCTTCCAAGTAGCCGGAACTACAGGCAGACACTACCACACCTGGCTAATTTTTTGATTTATTGTAGAGATGAGGTCTCGCCAAGTTGCCTGGGTGGGTCTTGAATCCGCAGGCTCCACTGCCCTCGGCCTCCCAAAGTGCTAGGATTACAGGCTGAGCCACCGAGCCAGGCCTGCGAGTCCCTTTCTTACAGTATTATGATAATTGTTCAAAGTTCACTTATGAGTGAGAACATATGGTACTCTGTTCTTTGTACCTGTGATAGATCACTGAGTATGATAGACTCTAAATCCATCCGAGTTGCTGCGAAATCCATATGTTTGTCCTCCTTTATGTCTGCATAATATTCCATTGTGTATATGTATGGACCACTTTTTTTTTTTTTTATCCAGTCCAGCTTCAATGGGCAGCGTAGTTGGTTCCATGTTTTTGCTATTGTGCATAGAACTGCAACAAACATACATGTGCAGGTATCTTTTTTGTAGAATGATTTGATTTTTGGGGGGGCATATTCCCAACAGAGGAATTGCTAGGTCATATGGAAAGTCAACTTCTAGTTCTTTCAGAAATCGCCACACTGTCTTTGAAAGAGGTTGCACTAGTTTGCATTCCCACCAGCTGTGTAGAAGCGTTCCTTTTTCTCCACATCCTCGCCCGTGTCTGTTGTTATTTGTTTTATTAATGATGGCCACTCTTACTGGGGTTAGGTGGTATCTCAATGTGGTTTTGATTTGCATTTTTTCTCTGATGATGCGTGAGGCTGAACACTTTTTCATGTGTCTGTTGGCTGCCTGTATATCTTCTTTTGAGAAGTGCCTATTCATGTCCTTTGCCCACTTTTTAATGGGGCTGTTTGTTTTTTTCCTTTCGGCACGTTTGAGTTCCTTGTAGATCCTAGTAGGCCTTTGTCAGATATACAGTTAGCAAATATTTTTTCCCATTCTGTAGGGTGTCTCCCTGCTATCTTGGTGGTTTCTTTTGCATTGCAGGAGCTCGTTAGTTTGATGAGGACCCACTTGTCTATCTTATTTCTTAAGGTATGAGCATTTAGGGTTCTGAATAGGAATTGGTTGCCAGTGCCAATTTCCATAAGGGTGTCTCCGGCGTTTTCTAAGATTCTTATAGTTGTAGATTTTACATTTAGATCTTTGATCCATTTAGAGTTAATTTTTGTGTATGGTGGGGTGAGTCCTGTTTCAATCTTCTGCATGAGATCAGCCAGTTTTCCCAGCACCGTTTACTGAATAGGTTCTCCTTTCCCCAGTGGTTGTTGTTGGAGCCTTTGTCAAAGATGAATTGGTTGAGGAATTGAGGCTTTGCTTCTGGAATCTCTATCCTGTTCCATTGCCTGGAATGCTTTCAGTAGGATTGGTATCAGCTCCTCCTTGTATGTTTTGTAGAATTCTGCTGGAAAGTCATCTGGTCCAGGGCCTATGTGCCTGTTCTTGTACCAATACCAGGCTGTTTTGATTACTGTAGCCTTATAGTAAAGTTTGAAGTCTGGAAGTGTGATACCTCCTGCCTTGTTTCTTTTGCTAAGGATTGTTTTGGCTATTGTGGTCGTTTATGTTTCCATGTGAATTTCTGTATTGTCATTTCCAGGTAGAGAAGAATGATTTTGGTAACTTAATGGATATTGCGTTGAATCTGTAGATTGCCTTTGGTAGGATGGACATTTTAACAATGTTGATTCTTTCTATCCATGAGCATGGAATATTTTTCCATTTGTTTGTGTCTTCTTGGATTTCTTTGAGCAGTGTTTTGTAATTCTCATTGTAAATGTCTTTCACTTCTCTGGTCAGGAAGATGCAGAGGTATTTCATATTTTTTGTGTGTGGCTATTGTGAATGGGATTGTGCTTTTAATCTGGATCTCTGCCTGCTTGTTGCTGGTGTATAGGAGTGCAACTGTCTTTTGCACATTTATTTTGTACCCTGAGACTTTATCAGTACAAGCAGGTTTTTGACAGATTCTCTTAGATTTTCAAGGTAGAGGATCATATCATCTGCAAAGAGGGATAGCTTGACTTCCTCTTTTCCTATTTGGATACCCCTGATTTCCTTCTCTTGTCTAATAACCCAAGCTAGAACTTCTAACAAATGTTGAACAAGAGAGTGGGCAGCCTTTCTTGTTCCAGTTTTCAGGGGAAATATTTCCAGTTTCTGTCCATTTAGCAATATGTTAGCAGTGGGTTTATCGTAGATGGCACTTATTATTTTGAGGTATGTTCCTTCTATACCTAGGTGTTTGAGGGTTTTTATCAAGAAGGGATGCTGAATTTTATCAAAAGCTTTTTCTGCATCTAATGATATAATCATGTGGTTCTTGTTTTTACATCTGTTGACGTATTTAATGACATTTATGGTCTTGTGAATGTTGAATCAGCCCTGCATCCTGGGGATGAAGCCTATTTGGTCATGATGGGTGATTTCTGAGATGTGTTTTTGGATCCGATTTGCTAGAATCTTGTTGAGGATTTTTGCATCTATGTTGGTAAGGGATATTGGCCTGTAGTTCTCTTTTTTGGTTGGATCTTTATGTGGTTTGTGTATCAGTGTGATGTTAGCTATGTAAAATGATTTGGGGAGAATTCCGTCTTTCTCAATTGCCTGGAATGCTTTCAATAGGATTGGTATCAGCTCCTCCTTGTATGTTTTGTAGAATTCTGCTGGAAAGTCATCTGGTCCAGGGCTTTTTTTTTTCTGGATAGCTTTTGTGTGACAGAGTCAATTTCCTGGGATGTTATTGGTCTATTTAGTGTCTCAATGTCTTCTTGTTTCAACCTGGGGAGGTTGTGTGATGTCAGAAAGTCCTCCATTTCATTTAGGTTATCAAGTTTGGTTCCATATAGGTGTACATAGTAATCTCTGATAATCTTTTGTATTCTTTGGGATCAGTTGTGATTTGGTCTTTTGTATTTCTGATTGTGTGTATTTGGACTTTCTTCCTCTTTTTCTTGGTCATTCCGACTAGGGATTCATCAATCTCTCAAAGAACCAGCTTTTAATTTTGTTGATGTTTTCTATGATATTTTTGTTTTCTATGTCCCATATTTTGGCTCTTATTTTGGTGATTTGGATTCTTCTGCTAAAGTTGGGGTTTTGGTGGTCTTCTCTTTCCAGCTACCTTAGATGATTTGTTAGGCTCTCCACTTGTGATCTTTCTGTTTTCTTGATGTGTGCTCGTAGAGATATAAATTCCCCTCTTAGAACTGTTTTCATGGCATCCCAGAGGTTTTGGAAAGATGTTTCTTCATTTTCATTTGTTTCCAGGAATCTTTTAATTTCTGTTTGATTTCAGTGTTTGACCCAGTAGTTGGTTCACAATCGTGCTGTATAGTGCCTATGTCTTTGTGGGCTTTGGGGAAATGTTGTTGGTGTTGATATTTATTTTTATTCCACTGTCATTGAGAATGTGCATGGCAAGATTTCAACCTTATGAAATTTGTTTATGCCTGATTTATGTCCAAGGATGTGATCGATCTTGGAGTATGTTCCATGTGGTGATGGGTAGAATGTATATTCTGTGGTTTTGGGGTGGAATAATCTGTAGGTATTTATTAAGTCCATTTGGTCAAGTGTCAAGTTTAGGTTCTGGGTCTCCTTGTTGATCTTTTTGCCTCGATGATCTATCTAGGGCTGTCAATAGGGTATTCAAGTCTCCTGCTGTAATAGTGTTAGAGTCAATATCTTTTTAAAGTTTATTTAGTAGTTGCTTTATAAATGTTGATGCTCCTGTGTTGGGTGCATATATGTTTAGGATGGATATTTCTTATTGATGAATTGAACCTTTTATCATTATGTAGTGTCCTTTTGTATCTTTTTAAATTTTTGATAGCTTAAAGGTTGTTTTGTCTGATATTAAGCTCACAACTCCTGCCTTCTTTTATGATCCATTTGCCTGGAAACTCCTTTTCCATCCTTTAATTTTGAGTCTGTCTGCATCCCTTGTAGTGAGATGAGTCTCCTGGATGCAGCAAATCATTGGGTCAAGGTTTCTTATCCAGTTTGTCAGTCTGTGTATTTTCAGTGGTGCTTTTAGTCCATTCACATTCAGGCTGATTATTGAAATGTGATTGTTTATCAGTGTCATGAGGTTCTTACAAAGTTTTTTCTTTGTTTGCCTGTTTTCTTTTGGCTTTGGGGTTAATATGTGTGTGTGTTTTCAAGTTTCTTGTTGCGCTGTATTTTCTGTTGTTTCTGTGTTCTACTGTTCTCTTGGGAAGTATGTGGTCATTCTTTTTTTATTTCTTCTGTGCTTAATACCTTTTTTTTTTGAGTTGGGGTCTCACTCTGTCGCCCAGACTGGAGTACAGTGGCCACTCCCGGTCACTGCAGCCTTGACCTGCTGGGTTCCGGCGATCCTTCCACCTCAGCCTTCCGAGTCGCTGGAACTACAGGTGCACACTACCACACCTGGCTAATTTTTTTTGATTTATTGTAGAGATGAGGTCTCACCAAGTTGCCCAGGCGGGTCTTGAACCCACAGGCTCAGGCAACCTATTCACCTCAGCCTCCCAAGATGTGGGATTACAGGCTGAGCCACCGAGCCTGGCTTCTTAATACCTTTTTAAGTGTCTCCTGTAGAGCGGGTCTGGAAGCTGCATAATCTCTTATGGATTGGATGTCTGGGAAGGATTTTAATTAGCCATCACTGATGAAGTTGAGCTTGGCTGGATAGGAAATTCTTGGTTGAAATGGTTTATCTTTGAGTACTTTGAATATAGGACTCAGTCCCTTCTTGCTTGTAGTGTTTCTGCCAATAGGTCTACTGGTATTCTGATTGGTGTTCCCCGGTAGGTAGTCTGACCCTTCTCTCTTGCTGCCTTTAGGATTTTTTCTTTAGTGCCTACTTTATGTAGGTGAATTATTATATGTCTAGGGGTTGGTCTTCTCACTTGATGTCTTGTGTGGGTTCTCTCTATCCCTTGCATTTGGTTGGTCACATCTCTAGTGAGATGGGAAAAGTTTTCTTGGATTACCTCCTGGAATACTTGCTCCAAGTTGTTCTCCGTTTCCCTTTCTTTTTCTGGGATAGCACTCAGTCATAGGTTCAGCTTCTTGATATGATCGCACAACTTTTGTAGACTTTGTTCTTTCTTTCTGAGTCTTCTTTCTATGATTTTTACAGATCAGATTAATTCCATGTTGTGATTCTCAAGTTCTGAGATTCTTTCTTCAGCTAGATTAATTTTGCTTTCCATGCTTATCATCTTGTTATTTATTTACTGGATGAAATATTTTATTGCCAAAATCTCTGTTACAAGTTCTTTCAGTGTTGCGTCTTATCTTTCTTGAATCTTATTCACTCTTTCCATCCATTCCCTAATTCCTGTCATACTCTGGGGCCAGTCCTTGGTGACTTCCTTTGTTTGGGCACCAAGGTCTGATTTTTCAGGAGTTTTGTCTTTGGTACACTTGAAATTGCCTGAGATCTTCCTTTGGTTTTTCCTCATTTGTGACAGATCTATTGTTTTTCTTTTTAGTTCTGTTATTCAATGTCAGTGAAAGAGACTTTCCCTTCTGATGTTTGCTCAGTCCTCTATTCTGCCTTTACCTGGGCTCTGGATTTGTTATATTTTGAAACAGGACTGTGGGTGGGAAGCTTTGCTGTGTCTTGTAGTTTTGAAAGTTGAATAAGGTAGAGGATGGGGAACTAGGATTCAGAAACTACTTGCAAATCACAATGTTCACTGATTGTGGTATGTGTTCCTTGAGACCCACTCCTCACCACCACTCTATATGATGATGCAATGGGTACGTGTGTGCACCCCCTGAGTCCAAGACACAGTAGCAACAATGAAGATAATAGATAAAAATAGAATGAAATAAGATGAACAAAAACTAAAAAATGAAAAAAACACAAAACAATGAAAGCAGAAACCAAAGCAAAACACACACACACACACACACACACACACACACACACACACACACCAAAACAAAACAAACTGAAATAACAAAGTGAAACAAAACAAAAAACAACAACAAAAAATCGGGAAAACTAAACACACACACACAGACACCTAGCACAAAATGAATGGAGAAGAAAAAGAGGAAGACCAGAAGAAAATAAAATAAAATAAAAAATCAGAATTCAGATTGAACCCTCACACATACCTTAAACTAAAAAAAAAGAGCAAATAACTAAAGAGTAAAAACAAACCAACAAAAACAAAAATAAAAAAGCCAGAAAGATGAACACTCAATCATTCACATACACACATAAACAGAAAACAAAAGAAACAGAAAAGAATAGAAAAAAAGGGGGGAGGGATGCAGATCAGACCCTCACATACACAGTCATGCACAAAAGAATATTCAAAAAATAGAAAAACTAACAGACAGAAAAAAAAAAACTTTAAAAAAATTAAAGAAAAAACAACCCTGCCCTCTTGTGGTAGGTTCTGTAATTGTTCCTCTCAGCTGCTTCTCTGCTATCCCCCTGCAGAGCTTCTGCCTCTTTCACTCTCTCCCCAGTGTCTGGACCAAGGAAGGAGGAGGGGCAAGGGGGGTGGGTGAGGCTTCAGTCCTCCCCTTCCACTCTTGTATGGTCAGGGAGATTCCCTCCGGTGGGGAGGTGTGGGATTGTCTCTTCCCCAAGTATGTACTTGTCAGGGTGCCCCAGTCAGGCCTATCCTGGAATGGAGTTCTCCTATTGCGGCTGACATCCAGGCTCTGCCTGGATTCATCCCTCTCAGTCATGCCCCAGCTGTATGGGTCTGATGTTCAGAGGATTACTGGGGAGGAGGAGGGTTGGGTCAGCCTTTCACTCACCGCTGATCTCTTTGGAGGTCTTCCTCATTTTTTTCTGGCCACCCCTTGTCCCGTGGCTGAATCAGGGTAGGCGATGGGGCAACTGAGACTCAGCACTTGTACTGTTCCTCTGAAGTTTGTACTTTTAGGATATTCCCTCTGGGTCACAATAAACCCCTGAGTAGTTGATCCTCCAGTCCCAGAGATTGGATTTGTTGCTCTGTGGTGAGCAAGTCAGAGCACTTTCCTGTCCCGTTTTCAAGATTGTGGTGGGGTGCTTCTTTCACCTTCTTCAGTGGGGACTCTGCCGCTGGTCTCCCTCCACAGCCCTTGCTGCCAATGTTTGGTCAGGCACTGCAGTGGTGAGGCAAAGCCTGGAGTCAGCAGTCTTTCCTGCTGCAGTCATGAAGCAGAGCCTAGAACTGGTAGTCTCTCCCTGTCGCTTCTTTGCAAGAAAACTTTTGTCAGTCAAAAAAAAAATGATGCTAGGCTTCTGTGACCCGGGAAGCACTAGGAACCAAGCAAAGCAGCTGCAGCACCAACTGCCTCACCAGGAAGACCCCGGCCACTTGCTCATGAGGCTCCACTTAGTCAATCTCTCCCAGCATCTTTTTCCCAGGAAGGGTTTTGTTGATTCAGCAATGGTTTTCAAACTGCAACTTTGAAGGCATTATGCTGTGAAATCAAGTTTATTAAATGATGTGGACTAAGAATAGAAAATGTATTGCACTGCATCTAGTAAAGGTAAGAATTATTTTGTGAAACTTTTGTTTTAGCTATGTACATATATATTTATGTAGGTAGGTACTGGATTGCAATGTAAAATGTATTTTGAACCATGAATCACAGTCAAAAAATTTGAAATTCTCTGTCACAGAGGGCCTTCTCAGCTCCACTAATACTTTTGGACATTTTCCTGTAGGCTATGGACTACTGAACAAGTTTTAAGGAAAGCAATGACACGATTCAATCTGTTTCAACAGAAAGCTTAACCATCTTAGATTAAATTAGCCATGGAAAAGGTGTTGGGATCAAATTAAGTTCTGATTGACAGCTGATCTTTTCAAAATGAAACATTCAAACAAATTTAATCTATATCTCACGAGGAAGCCACTTCAACTTGTATACATTCATTTATTAGACAAATGTTTTTGGAGTGTGATACCATGTGTCAGGCACTGCGCTAGGCACTGAGGATACAATACAATGATGAATACTCTTTCCACCTTCATGGAGTTCAGTCTAGTGAAAGAGATGATAGAGAAGCAAACAAATCCTGAATGAGTATGATAAGTGCTACAAGAAAAAGTGCAGGGTCCCTGACCTCACAGTTGAACTCACTATTCTTTCTCATAGTCTTTAAGCTGAGACCCTAAGGATGACTAGCAGTTAAAAGGCAAGTGTGCAGGGAAAGAACATCTCTCACAGGACAGCAAGTGCAAAGTCCTGAAGGCCAGAAAAGAACTTGGCATGTTCAAGAACAGAAAGGGGACCATTGTGGCTGGAGTATGATGATCAAAGGGAGAGAATAGGGATGTAAGTTGGACAGAGAAAACCATTGCATAAGATCTAGCACAGGTAAAAGGCAGACAAAAGCCTGGAAAAACCAGCTTGCATTGGGATACTTGGCCAAGGTCTCTGGCACAAGCAAGCTGGGAACAGCTAAAGGGGCTGATATGTAAAGAACACTTGTTTCTTCTTTGCGGGCTTCTGCTTCAGGTGGAATGATCTATTGTTCCTTGGGGATTTGCCTAGTGGACAGGTCTAAAATGTCTGGGAGTATTCCAGAAATTTGAATGTGCCTCTGCAAACTGTTATGGCATGCTGTGCTCTGCATAACCTCAAGGGTATCATTCAAGTTCTTTGATTACTCCTGGGGCCTTTACTACTTCCTGGGTGCCAATTTTTAGAGCTTTCCTTGAATCCAGTACCACTTCTATAATAAACTCACATTTCTCAACTCAGATTTTTGACCTCTTATTGCAATGTTAGCAGTAAGGCAAAACTGGTAGGATATGCATAGCGGAGGTCTGCTTGAGCCGAAAAAGCTTGGAGTTGACAACCTCTGCCACCTCAGAGTCTCCAATAATAACCCTTCAGGTTCTAGAATAAATGAGTAGAACGTAGTGACCAGAAGGGGACCATCTATATGGCCCATTCAGGTGTCCTTTCTGGTAATTTGGTACTTATTTGTATTCTCCTTCTACCAATACTTTACAAGGTGGAGTTGTTCTGGAGCAAATCCTAGTTCCTACTAGAATCATCTATCTCCAGTGAATAGCAGTGAAAACTCTGGTTGCAGAGAAAGAAGGTGTTTTAAGAGACAAACTGCAGTGATTTGAGTGCATCTCTGTTTTGCTGAAGTGGATTCATCATATTATGGTAGGCAATGCAGCAGAAGAGGCACTCTTCTGATACAGTGGTTCACAACCAGGCATGAGCTTGCCCCTTCCAGGCACCTTTTGGAATGCCTGGGGAGTTTTTGTCACAAATTGGGGGGTGTGCTATTGGCATCTAGTTGGTAAAGGCCAAGGATGCTGGCATATATCCTACAGTGCACAAGACAGGCCCCCACAACAAAGAATGTTTTGACTCAAATGTCAATAATGCCTCAGTTGAGAAATCCTGCTCTAAAATCTGGTTTATATGCCACATATTTTCATCAGTCCACTGGCATTAGGTTGTGAACTGTTTGAAATGGAGTAGCAAGTAGCACCTGACCAAAATAAGGAACAACTTGGAGGTGCCACCAGAGAATGCGAAAAAATATTTGCAAATCATATATCTAGCTTCTTGTATCCAGAATAGATAAAGAATATATAAAGAACTTTAGCAACTCAACAACAAAAGGCAAACAACCCAATTAATGATTTCAATGGACATTTCTCCAAAGAAGATATACAAATGGCCAATAAGCATGTGAAGCGATGTTCAATGGCATTAGCTATTAAGGAGATATAAATCAAAACCATAATGAGATACCACTTTGTGCTCACTAGGTGGCTGTAGTTTAAAAAGCCAGAAAACAAAAAGTGTTGGTGAAACACTTTTATGTCTATGAAACATTGGAACACTCATTCATTGCTGGTAGGAATGTAAAATGGTACAGTCTATAGAAACAATCTAGCAGTTCCTCAATAAGTTAAACATAAAATTGCCATGTAACTCAGTAATTCCACTCCTATGTATGTATGCAAAAGAATTGAAAACAGCTACTCTAACAAATACTTGTACACAAATAGTCATAAAAGCACTATTCACAATAGCCAAAAGATGAAAACAATCCAATGTCTACCAACAAATGAATGGATAAACAAATTATGGTATATATGAGGGAGGACCCCCCGAAAAAAAATGAGATTTGTTTATAAAAATTGTGTTTTCATTCATACATGTTTAAACTTCAGTCACCTTCAAAGTACTCTCCATCTGATGCAGTACACCTATCGAGATGCTTTTTTCACTGCTCAAAACAGTTTTTGAACTCGTCCGTTTTGATACCTTTTAGTGCTTCTGTCATTGTTTGTTTCACCTCTTTCACATCGGCCAACTGCTTCCTTTTGAGGACTTTTTTCATCCAGGGAAACAAAAAAAAATGTCACTTAGCGTGAGATCGGGTAAATAGGGAAGGTGGAACACAGGGGTCTTGTCATTTTTAGTCAAAAACTTCTGGACATTCAGCACAGTGTGGGTAGGTGCGCTTGTAAATCACCCATCATGAAATGGGCAAATGGGTTGAAAGAATCTCCAAAAAAATTCACTGAAGTGGAATGCAGTGTCTCACAACAATGCTAGCTGGTACATTGATGTCTATGGGTTCCTAGAACTCACTCATACAACAGGAGAAGCCTGTACTGCAAGGGACTCACCCTCCAAAAGATAATTCTGGGTGTTTTGGGGTCCCCTCTAGTACATACAATAGAAAATTATTTAGCCATAAAAAGGAATGAAGTACTGATCCGTGCTACGACATGGATGAACCTCTATATTACCTTAAGTGAAAGAAGCTAGTCACAAAAGTCTACATGTTGTATGATTCCATCTATATGAAATAGCCACAATAAGCAAATCCTTAGTAACAGAAAAGAGATTAGCATAAGCCAGTGGCTGGTGGAGGGGGGATGAGAAATGATTGTTTAATAAGTATGGAATTTCCTTTGGGGTGATAAAAATTTTATGGATCTAGATAGTGGTATGGTTCCACAATATTATAAGTGTACTTAATGCCACTGGTTGTACACCTTCAAAGGGCTAATATGGTAAATTTTTATGTGTATTTTACTACAATAACTTTTTTTTAAACAAAAAACAGAAGGCATTGATTCTTCTTTGGTGGAAGTGGAGGGCCTGATGACTCCCTCAACACATCATCTTCATCATCATCATCATGACAATAATAATAATTTTATGACAATTATACCAATAGCTAGCATTTATAGAGTTTTTTTTAACTTTTATTATAGAAATGTGGGGTACAAGTGAGGATTAGCCACATAAGTAGGTTGCATGCCGGTGAAGTTTAGGCTTCTAACTGGCCTTCATTCCCCCTGGTGATAACCCAAGTACCCTTTGTATTGTCACGTGGCCCCACCCTCCACTTTCCCTCCCTCCCCTAGCAGTATCCGGTGATTGCCGGTCCCTTCCTTGTGCTAGTGTGACTAAGGTTCAGGGCCCAGTTATGAGTGAGAACATGAGGTATTCAGTTCTTTGTTTCTATGATAGTACACTTAGTATGATGGTCTCCAACTCCATCCAATTTGCTGGGAAGGCCATGATTTCGTTCTTCTTTATGGCTGCATAATATATCGAGTGTTTATTATATGCCAGGAACTATGCTAAGCACTTTTCTATGCGTTATTTAATCCTCCCAACAATTCCATTATTACCTTGATTTCACCGGTAAAGAAGAGGGCTCAGAGATTAAACAGTTTGCCAAAAGTCACACAAGTAGCAAATGGAAGATCTAGAAGCTGAACCCAGGTCTGTCTGACCGCAAAGCCTGCACTCTTACTTTTAAACATTAGGGAATCAATCTAGACAATTGGTAAGACCCTGAGTGACTTATATAAATCGGTTCATAATTTTCATAGCAACGTTATAAGATAGGCACAATGATTATCATCATCTTTATTTTACAAAAGAAAATTGAGGCAGAAAGTGTCCCACAGCTAATAAAGGAAGGTGTCACACAGTTAATGAAAGGCATAGTCAGGATTCAAACTCTGGTCTTATTGACCTCAAAAATTCTGTGCTTAACCACCAAGCTACACAGTACTGGTTACCCATGTACTTACAGAAGGCCTAGATCTTTGGCTTTGAAATGGATATGGGTACTTGATAGAAACCTGAGCTCCAGAGGCAGATCTGCTTTCATAAACAAAATTGTTCCCTGGGATCTGGGCCCAGGAGTGACAGGTGGGATAGAGCTCAAAAGAAGGGAAGAAATATAAAGGAAAGAAAAAAAATTATTTAAGAAACGAACTAGAAGTTGTATACTTCCAGCACCAAAAATGTGGATGACCGGGGGAAAGGTGAACAGTAAAAATAAAATGTAGTTTTTACTGCTGATACTGGTGAAAATCATTTAAAAGCCGCTGTCATAGATGACCTTTGAAGCTGTGCTAATTCATTTGAACATTTTCCTATAAACAAGAGTGAACTATTGAGAGATTTAAGCAGAGTAGTGGCATGATCTAATTTGTGTTTTATCAAAAGTTTAGCCATATTTGATAAAAGTCAGCCTTGAAAAATGTCTTTTGACATACTCCTCCATGTTCACCTTTATATGAGCTCAGCCGCTGGGGGTGTATGTTACTGTTATGCCCTCATAAGGCAGCCGGGGGCCTGAGCCATTCATTTACAGATGGTGGAGATGTCAACTATACTCTAGGTACACGAAAAAGACATGGACATACAAATTGCACTACAAGCACAGCCCCCAGCCTCAGTGGGTGCCATTAGGAAGCCATACAAGGTCCCTGGTTCCATTGGTTCTGCAGAGCAGATTATGGTACCCTTGAGCATATGTGAGAGAGTTATCTCATATGCCTAGAATACATGCTGGGGCAGTAATGGTTCTCACATTTGTTTTTAGGAAGTTTAGCCTACAGCCAGCAATAGAAAATGATATTCTCTAGTGCTACCAGATTACTAAACATAAATGGGTCTTAATAAAAGCTGGAACAAAAAATACAAAGGTAACCAGAAAAGAAGCCAAGACAGGAGGTTTGCAGAGGTGATGGACTCAGGAGTAGCCCTGTACAAGGGGGATCCCCCAAACTGGAATTTATTTACAAAAAATTGTCTGTTTATTCTTACATGTTTAAATTTTAGTCACCTTCAAAGTACTCTCCATTTGATGTAATACACCTATCGAGATGCTTTTTCCACTGCTCAAAAACATTTTTGAACTCGTTCATTTGGATGCCTTTTAGTACTTCTGCTGTTTTTTGTTTCACCTCTTCCACATCCACAAAGCATTTCCCTTTGAGTGCTTTTTTCATCCAGGGAAACAAGAAAAAAATCACTCGGGATGAAATCGGGTGAATAGGGAGGCTGATGCTCGAGAGTTGTGCCCTTTTTGATCAAAAAATGCTAAACACTCAATGTGGTGTGGGCAGGTGCACTCTTAAATCATTCATCATGAAATGGGCAAATGTGTTGCAAGAATCTTCAAAAAAAATTCAGTGAAGCCAAACAAAGCCTCTCACAACAACGCTAGCTGGTAACTGATGCCAGTGGGTTCCTAGAACACTTACCTAGCTGGGGAGGCCTGTACTACAAGGGGTCTGCCCTCCGAAAGATAATTCTGGTTTTTGGGGGGTCCCCCGTCCCGCCTCGTCTGCAATGTCTATGACCTTTGATACAATCCTGGCCTCATTTAGAGAAGGTGCATTATTAAAGTTGGCTATGATGTGTCTAACTCGCCTCCTCTGCTGCAGGTCTGACTAAGCATGTGGCAAGAACAGAGCATGGTTAAAAATATAGGATCTGGAGTCAAATGAGTCTGGGTGATCCTAGCTCTGTGCATTATGATCTTGGCAAGTCACTTAACCTTAGTGAGCCTCATATTTCTCAGCTATAAAATGAGGATAATGATAGGAAGTATTTCATAGAATTTTTCAAGGAGTAAATGAGATGACATACAATTCTTAGCACAATGCCTGATACTTAGTAATAGCTCAACAAACATTAACTTTCCCTCCCCTCTTCCTCCTACTTTTCTTCTCTCTCATTGTTACTATCATTGCACCGAATGTAGTCCAGAGAAAGTAGCTAGAAGCATTGTCCCAAGGGAATTTCAAGTCAGAGCTATGAAGAGAGTTTAAAATCAAGTTGCTTATCCACATAGGTCTAAGCCAAGAAGGGTAGTGAAGGTGTGAATTTGAGGAATATGGAAACAGAATGAGATCAGGAAGAAAGGTTGTGTACCCTGGGAGCCAGAATATAGGTGACTACAGTGACATTTCATCCAGGTCTTTTGGAATCATTAAGATAAGCAACAGCAAAGTAAGCACTATTCCCTTCCAGACTCCTTCTGACAGGTGGAAGATCCCAAGATTTTCCTGCTTTTGCCTTATGAGCTCTGGCCTGTTGCTGAGCAAAGATGCTGATTCCTAGACCAGTCCTTTCACTGTTACCTTACCTGCAGGCCAAGTACAGCCATACTATCAACATGACCCCCATATCTTCTCTCTCTATGATATGCTAGTGGTTTTCATTCTAGGTGATTTGGGAAGGACACTGAAGTACAGAATGGAAGACAAGATCCTAGTGAGTCAGGTGCATCAGAGAACATGTCTAGAACAGGGTGGATATTCACAAAAGGGCTTGGAATAGGAAAGACGCTGGTATCAAACACCTACATGGCTGATGACAGATAACGTTGAAAGTTTCCAGGCAGTGATCCTTGAGCTTCCATGGTGCATATGTGCCCAGTCATTGTGACATTATCTTCCACGTCAAGTTTTCCACTGTTTCTTCCCTACTCCTTATCCCATACCAGTGGTTCTATTATTTGTACTGGTTTTTGACCCACCAGAAAGCACCCTATAGAATTTTTCAGGCATCCTTCAGCTCACTCAGTGTACAAACTGGCTACAAGGATGTCCATGATGCTAGGAGTGAAAGAAGTAGTGAAGGTTAAGACTGTAGTTGCTGTGAAAAGAGGTGTTTCCAAAGCAGGAATACAGTGAGATGCCATAGGCAACTTCTGCTGTAGTGAAGTAGGTGGATCAGTCATGTGGTTGGTAGGCGGTTTAGCAGCAGAGAAATTCTTCAAGCATTGGACTGATTAAACTCTTTGACTCAGACTGTAGGTGGATGGTACACAGATGGGTGAAGCTGGGCCAGATGGCTGGGGAGTCCACAGAGGCTAAGAATCATGTAAGATAAATAATGTGATTGTGGCCTCTGGCTATCTTTACACCTTTATTTTGTATCAGTCTTCCACTCACTCACCATGCTCCAGTCTCTTCTTCCTGTTCCTGAAGCTTAGGCCCTTTCCTACCACTGGACCTTTGCACTTGCTCTTCTGCCTGAAATGATTTTTTGCATGGCTTGTTTCTTTTCATCATTTAGGTCTTATCTCAAAGAATTACTTCCTAATCACTTTGTCTAGAGTTGATTTTTTTCCTAATTATTTTCTTTACCCCCATTAACTTACTTTGTGGAATTTATCAACATCTGCTGGTTGATTGATTGATTGATTTTGTGCCTCCCAGATTATAAAATCCATGCCATCAAGGACCTCGTTGCTCCTTTTCACCACTTTCCAGAGTACCAGAATAGGTATTGAATATATATTTATTGAGCAAATGAATGCATGGCTGTTACAGATAGTTGGAAATGAACTTGAGTTTTTTGGTGTCAAGAGAAGGAGAAACTTGTCAATGGGTTGCCTGGACCTCTCTCTGACCTGACAGAGGTTTGCAATGAACTGGAGAGTGTTATTTCAGTTGCAGGGTTGCCCATAGGCCTTGTGTTTAATATTTGTAATGAGTTACAGTGGACAGCTAGGGTAATATCAAGATTTCTTACAACTCAAGGCCAACTATAGGTGATCCTGTAACTTAACGAGTGCCACTCTATGTAGTCAGCTCTTTGTGACCCATGCTGACCACCTCTGTTGGTTGTGGCTAGGTCTTGATAAGTACAAAAATTCCATGTTATTTAGTGTGCCTGGAAGGTAAACAAGTGGTAAGCAGCCACTGTGCCTCAGTTGCTCTAGACTTCAGTGATTTCCACCATGTGTTGAGGAAGTTACAGCATACTTCTAAGAGAGCTTTGATGGTCAGTAACTTTCTTTTGCAAACAAAGGTATTGATGATGCCCAGAACGAAGTTCCTGGAGAATCAGACACAGTGGAAGTGAGCACTGGTACTGAATTCTCTTGTGATAGAATGACCCCCCACAATGATGCTGAAGGAATCAGTTTTGCCAGGATATGGCAAATAGTTGGATAGACCAGAATCTGTACAGTTGTGAACATAATCTTTATGGCCATGGCTGTGGTCATAGATTAGAAGAAGTCATCCCCCATTGACTTCTGGTGGTAAAGATCCACCATTAACAATATTAGGGCAGATAAATGGTGGAGAAATGCTCAGTAGTACTTGGTGAACCTGAGGCATCTTTTTATTTATTTATTTTTTTGAGTTGTAGTCTCACCCTGTTGCCCAGACTGAAGTGCAGTGGCCGCTCCCTGCCACAGCAGCCTCGACCTGTTGGGCTCGGGAGATCCTTCCGCCTCAGCCTTCCAAGTAGCTGGAACTACAGGCGCGCGCTACCACGCCTGACTAACTTTTGATTTATTGTAGAGATGAGGTCTTGCCAAGTTGCCCAGGCAGGTCTCGAACCTGCGGGCTCAGGCAATCCACTCACCTCAGCCTCCCAAAGCGCTGGGATTACAGGCTGAGCCACCGAACCCGGCTACCTGAGGCATCTATAGACAGCTTTGGTCTAAGGGGATACTACTCCTGGGTGCATACCAACCAGATGAGAATTGGTTCAAGAATTCCAGCTCTGAACTTTGGAATCCGTGCTTTTCAGTGTGAGTTCAGAGTGATGCTACTATAAGTACTTATGGAAATACCAGACCATGTCTTTTCTCTGTTTGGTTTTGGTTTGTTTTTGAAAGCAGGTCAGAAAATAAGATAGGATGTCATCGAGATAGAGAACAGACTGTGCAGGAGGTCACATAAGGTGTTGAACATTAAAATAATAATGACCAACATTTATTAAACATTTATTATGAACCTAATCCTCTTTTTATCTCTAGATTAGAAAACTCAGAACTCAAAGAGGATAATTTACCCAAAGGTCATACAGGCAGTAATCATAAAAACTGAGATTTGAACCAAGGTAATTTGACTATGGAGCCCATGCTCTGAACATCTATGCTAAAGCACAGTCACTTAAGTAGTAAATCCTTACTTGTACCCCACAACTCTAAAATAAAATAAAGTGTATTAAAAAATAACAAGTTGCAAAGAGAGCTGACATCAGCAGCATTTAGGATGGTATTCTGGAAAGGTAATTATACACAAATCATTATGAGGTTTTGAAAGCAGGACCTCTACAAGGTCTGACAATTAGGTTCGCAAACCATCCTAGAAAAAGTGCTACATACCTCATTGCTGAGTATCATTATGGTCACCTTTGAAGTACTCCTCTTGGAAGTTATGCACCAACACCAGTGCCTAGTCCACCCGTCAAAGCAATTTTGGAACTCTTTTTCTGGAATGGCCATCAGAGCTGTTGTTGTTATTTGTTGAGATCTGACAATTAAGTTCGTGAATTTTCCACTATTTGCTTATGTTGGCAGCACTGTACAAATAACTATATTGGAACACACTCCCTAATCACCTGATCTGGCCCCCAATGATCTTTTCTTTACCCCAAAATAAAGGAAATATTGAAAGGAAGACATTTGATGACATTCAGGACATCAAGGGTGATATGACAACAGCTCTGATGGCCATTCCAGAAAAAGAGTTCCACAATTGCTTCGATGGGTGGACTAGGCTGCGGCATTGGTGCATAGCTTCCTAAGGGGAATACTTCGAAGGTGACCATGATGATATTCAGTAATGAGGTATGTAGCACTTTTTCTAGGATGAGTTTGCAAACTTAATTGTCAGACCTCATATAAGCAATGTTTTGTTATGGGTTTAAATTATTTGAAAATGATGACCTTTTATTTCTTTAAAGACAATATACATTTTTACCAATGTAAACACGTATTTCACTTCAATTAAACTAAACTACTGTGTCAAAATAATAATAAAGCCGTCAGATGTTATGCTCTCTTCCATCCCACTGGGTTCTAGAAGATATTCAGAACATGTCTCAGGCCAAATAGTAATAGACCAAATTTACTGCAGCTGAGGTGCAACTTCTACTTTCACTTTCCAGGAAATTAACACAATTGTAGGCCCCTGGAGATCCAGTTTCATAATGATGACTCACAAAGCTTGTCCTAGAGATTGGAAATCAGCATGAATGGGTAATGATGATCAGTGGCATCCAAGTAAAGGCAGAGCTCGTCATTTTTCAAAGTTAGAAAGAAACCCGGAGTCTCATCAAGAGAAGTAAATGAACCACTACATCAAAGTGGTGACTTATACATAGACGCTAAGATGTAGTATATGAACTGAATAGTAACCTGAGCACTGGAGTCCAGGGTGAATGGGAGCAACTAGACTTCAGTGGAAAGGCAATCTCCCTACTCACTGTCAGGAAACCCCTCCTGATGGACAGTGTTCTATGTGACTCAGGACTATGGGGGCACATGGTGCAACTATTATTTTGTTATAAAGTGAAAATCCTGAGTTTCCCAGGAGATGATCACTTTGAAGATTTGTAGCTAGGAAGAGCTGAGGGCCAGGGGAAAGGTGGACCTTGTTTAATGGACTGTGCCAGCCTTCTGCATTTTATTCCATTTGCAGCTTAATGACATATCTGCATGTCTCCCAATCCCCTTCACAAGTACTGCCTGTCAGTTGTATCAATAATAATAGTAATAATATGTGGCATTTTAAAATTATTTATTATGTGCCAGGCACTGTGCTAAGCATTTTGCTTTTTTTTTTTTTTTTTTTTTGGTGAGTTGAAGTCTCACTCTGTCGCCCAGACTGGAGTGCAGTGGCTGCTCCCAGCCACCGCAGCCTCAACCTGCTGGGCTCCGGTGATCCTTCCGCCTCAGCCTTCCAAGTAGAGCATTTTGCAAGTATTATTTCATTTAAGGTTCAAGACTACTTATGATGCCTGTTCTATTATTATTCCTATTTTAAAGGTATGAAAACGTAAGCACAGATAAATTAAATGACTTGCCTAGGATCACAGAGCAGATGGCAGAGTCAGTAACACTGTCAAGTGGACTGAATCCACCTGGTTTCTTAACTACTAGAATAGAAGCAAGCGTGATTCATTCCTGCCTCAAGGCCCTTGAACTTGCTGTTCCTTTTGCTTAAAATACTTTTCCTCCATATTATCACTCTTTCTCATCAGTTAGACCTCAACTTAAATGTCACTCCATCAGAGAGGCCTTTCAATCTAAAGTAGCTATCCCCATGGCTGTCACATAACCGCATGATATCATGTTATGTATATGTTTTCTTATTTATTTTCTATTTTCCACACTGCAATCAGAATGAAAACTCCATGAGGGTGAGGATGTTAGTCTGTTTTGGTCACAGTTATATCACCAGCACCTAAAATAGTGACTAGTACCTGGAAGGAAGCAGATAGACATTTGTGGACTGTTATTACTACATCATCTTAGATCAGTGAGGCTTTGTGTTGATGAGGTGGACACGTCAAAGCCTTGATTTGGAAGTAAAAGCCCATGTGCTACTGTGAGTTCATACTTGATGGCATGCAAACTCTGTATATTCCATGCTACTGGGCTGAATGTGTCCCTGATGGGAGAGGGCAATGCCACTGAAATTCAGGATACAGGGATGATGGTGTCATGGTAAATGTTTAACTATAAGCTTTCAAAAGGAGAAGCCCTGATTTGTAGTGTTTGCTGACTTTTATGGTATAAGTATTCCCACCATAGTTGAAACCATCATGCTTCAAGCCACAACATAATGTCACTAAATATGGAGTTGGAAAGAGATATGCAGTAGCACACCATTGAATACTCTTTCCACTCTACAGATACACTAGCCATAAATAGCCTCAACAGCATAGATCACAATGACAAAATATAGCAAAATAATTAAGAAGTGATTTTTTTGTGTATTTATTACTTTTTTGAGTTGAGGCTAGAATGCAGTTGCGTGATCATGGCTCACTGAGCCTCCATGCCTTGGACTCAAGCTAGCCTTCTGCTTCAGTCTCCCAAGTAGCTGGGACTACAGGTGCGTACCACCAAGCCCCGCTAATTTTTTTTATTTTTTGTAGAGATGAGGTCTCGCTATGTTGCCTAAGGTTGTCTAGAACTCCTGGGCTCAAGCAATCCTCCTACCTCGGCCTCTCCAAATGCTTGGATTACAGTCATGAGCCACCACACCCAGCCTACTTTTTAAAATATAATTTATTTAATTGTAAGTTTATAGGATTTAAATTTTAATAATTCCGGTGTTTCACAACCTGCTCACATCATTTAAAAAAATTTAACAGTTGATTCTTGTAAGCCAGAACAAGCCAGCTCCAGCACACATGACTGGGCCAGCCCGTCTGGAAAACAGGCACAGGTGCTTTCCCAGCCTTTGGAAACAAACTCTCCACAGTTGTCGATGATGATGTGTCCAGCAGCTGATTTTAGTGTGAGTAGGAGGGGGAATGTTGACAGCTTCAGTGGAAAATGCAGGTAGATCATTGATTAGTCTGCCAGTTTTGCAGTTCTGGGGGGCTTGGGATCTACACCCTTGAGATCAACTCAGAACTGTGTGCATGAGAAAAATCATTTTATTCCAGCCTCATGCCAGGAACTGAAAATCACTAGCAAAGCAGAAGTCCATTGCTCAGGAAAGATCATTCTAGATGGAAGTGCTAAGCGCGTGTTGGCTCTGTTGAGGGGTGTACTATTGAACCACGGCCCACATTTTTGTATTAGTAAGCAATATAGTGTAGTAGTTAAGAGAATACGATCTAGAGACAGACTGCTTGGGTCAATATCTTGACTCTGCTGCTTACTGGCTGTGTGAACTTAAGTAAGTTACTTAATATTTTTATGCCTCACTGTCTTCATCTTTAAAATGGGTATATAACAGTACCCATTTTATGGTTAATGTGAGGATTGAATTAGTTAACATATGGTATAGTGAGTACTGTATGAACATGTTATCGTTTTTGTTATCTGCCTATCAAGAGACCAGATATATAATACAGCCAATCTTTTCTGTAATCCTGCAACAGAATGTCTTCAATGGAAAGTAGGACTACCACTAGAAATCGGTGATTTTCTATAGGAGTGGGAGTTTTGGCACCAACTGCTAAGGGTTGAATACAGAAACTCTACAGTTCCAATGCAGGGCTGTCATTTGGCAGAGTGTCTACATACACTGCTGCCATAGCCCTTCTCTGCGAAATGCAAACAGAAGCTCTCAGGAGCCAAGTGGACTCTAAAGCATGTCTGTCATCCTACCTGTGACAAGTTGAGTCAGAAAGGTTACTGTAGTTCTGATCAGAGGAATGTCCCTTACACCTGGGCAAGCTGAAGAAGTGGGGTGCCTCTTGCTCTTTGATGTGATAATTGGAACCAAAGTGAAGTTCCCTGAAGCAACTTTAATAAGTATAGGTTCAGAAAAAAATATCAGTGGCAGGCCAGAAAGCCAAATAAGACTTGTCAAAAAGGATAAGGTAAAGTACAAGCAGGTGTTTGCTGGCCAATGTGTAACAACTGGTTCTACAAGCAGGGGAAACCCTAATCTGCAGTGTTGAGCAATTTCCATGGTGCTAATACTTCTATCATGGATGATTTCAAGCCACTAATGTGACATCACTGAATGCAGAGTTGGAAAGAGATGCACACATTTAGCTCTCATGAGCCAGTAGTAGCAGGCTCTAGCCAATAAAAATAGTCTGAAAGCAGCCAAAGGGACGAGAGGTTAGAAGCTAGTGGTGGGGCATGAAGCCTACACTAAATTTTGAACTTCAAGATGGTAACTGTAGTAGCATGGACATACAGGAAGCTTTTAAAGGAAACTGAGTGTGCAATTTTATGTTTTTTCACAACATATTCTATTTCCTACCTTGAGTAACTGGGCTAGTTGTTGAGGGATTACCTAGAAAGAAACAGAGAATGGTGACTATGCAGGGGAAGAGAGAGCCAAAATGCCACCAAACTGATCATATCTTTTGCCATTAAGAGCTCCAGGTAGGCATCTTCATCTTGAGGCACAGGCAGAAGGAGAAGCATCCCCTTGATTGAGAAAAGAGACAGAATTCTTCTAGTTCTCACCCTGACTCCAGGGTAAGGGGATACAGGTTCTATTGATTGGCCTGGGTATCCTCTAGGTTCTGGCCAGCCATTGGAGTAATGGAAGTACTAAATAGAAAACTTAAAAACTGATTGTTCTGGAGGGGATTGTGCTCCATAGAAGAGTACACTGACTGGCTCTGTATGACTCTCACTCTGAATAGGGATCATCAAAAAATTTACCTACTGTGCATAAGAGCTATAGCACAGAGAGATGTCTCCAATTCCAAGATTTCTTTTAAAGGAGGCACTAGGTACCTATCTGAAGATGGTAACAGATGGACACAAATGTGGAGGGCTTTGACAGAACTCTCTAAAGCATGGATACAAGCATGACTTTCTCAAGCGAGATCAGGTAGATGTCTAATCCTTGGGGATGGAGAATTTCCTTGAAAATTTTGGTAGCAGTTTTTGGTACAGCTGGGGTACTATTGCAAAAACAGTAATATACTACTTGAATAATAGTGTTCTTTATAATCAAAATTATCCCCTAAGAGTGACATCAGCAGGATGGCAGACTTGAAGTTCCCAACCTGAATTCCCCCTGAAAACAATGATTTAACAAGTACTCATTGATAAAAAAAAAATAGTTCTGGGAGAATTCTGGAGTACAATAAAGAAGATTCAGCAACCTAGTAGAGCACAAAAGCCAAGAATAGTGGCATAGAAAAGTGTAGGATGCATTTTAATTGCATCAGCCCATCCCCCCACTCAGCACAGTCTGGTGCCACGAGGGATTTCCTTCAGCTGTGACCTCACCCTGTGAAAGAAAAGAACAGGAAGATCCAGCAGCCTTCATCACTGAAGACTCCAACAGTTTTTACCCATGTTAACTCCCGCTGATGGAGCTGCCTGAAGCCCATGCCGCTGTACAACCCTGGAGCTGGAGCTGCCATAACCTTTCCTTGCTGCAGTATCACTGTGTGCACACCCAAACCCTGGGCCATGGCACTGCCACTGCCATACTCACACCCATGACTTAGGCCTTGGAGCTGCTGCTGCTGCACACACACCTGTGTCCCTGAATCCAGCACCAAGAAGAATCTACTTGGTCATAACTAATGTCCATGAAAGAAAAGAAGAGCAGGAGGACTGATATAGTTTGAATATTTGTCTGCTTCAAATCTTATGTTTAAATGTGATCCCTAGTGTTGAAGGTGAGGCTGAATGGTAGTCATTTGCGTCATGAGGGCAGATCCCTCATGAATAGCTTGATGTCATTCCCTTGTGATAAGCGAGTTCTTACCCTGTTTGCTCACACAAAAGCTGTTTTGTGAAAGAGGCGGACATCTCCAATATTTCTTTCTCCCTCCCGCACCATGTGACAACCTGTTCTCCCTTTGCCTTCTACCATAATGGTAAGCTTCCTGGGGCCTCACCAGAAGCAGATGTTGGTGCCATACTTCCAGTACAGTCTGTAGAATTATGATCCAAAATAAACCTCTTTTCTTCATAAATTACCCAGCCTCAGGTATTCCTTTATAGCACTGCAAAACAGACTAACACAAGAACCTTAGCAGTCTCTCCTAGGAAGAACTCTAGCAGCCCTTGCCATTACCATAGACACACACATCTTTCACCGCCAAAGACCTTTGTATCTTTGTTAACACTGACATCAACTGACAGAATAGCCTGGAGTCTATGCCATTGTTTCCTTCTGAAGCTGGAGCCACTGCACCCTTCCTAGCTGCTGCCCTTGCACCCATCTGTGAGCAAAGGTATTCCCCCATTGAACACAGTTAATGAAGTCTGGAAGAGGTGACTGGTTCTTCTAATGTGCAGATATAAACACAAGGCTATAAGGAACACAAATATCTATGGAAGCATGACACCATCAAAGAAATACAATACATTTCTAGTAACTGACCCCAAAGATATGGAGAAATTGCCTGAAAAGGAATTCAGAATAATTGTTCTTAAATGAGCTCAGTAAAATATATCAAAACACAGATAGAAAACTCAACAAAATCAGTAAATCAATACATGAACAAAAATAAGAAGTTCAACAAAAAGATTAAGATTATTTTTTTTTTAAATCTAGAAATTCCAGAGCTGAAGGATGTGAATGAAATGAAAAATGCAGTACAGAGTCTTAAGAGTAGATTTAATCAAGCAGAAGAAAGAATCTGAAATCAAAGACAGGTCATTTGAAATTATCCAGTCAGAGGAGAAAAAAAATTTTTTTTTTTCTTTTAGTTGGAGTCTCACTCTGTCACCCAGACTGGAGTGCAGTGGCCGCTCCCGGCCACCGCAG